>NW_026625116.1:3327-11177 GCF_030028575.1 Malurus melanocephalus | reverse complement strand
TTTTTTTTATTTTGGGAATTTCGGGATCCCAATTTTCCCAAATTCCCATTTTTTCGCCCCAGATTGGCCACGGATTTTCCAGAGGGGGTCAGGGAATGTCGAGTTCCTGCCCTGGGGCTCGAGGAGCTGCTCCGGGAACGTCGGGAAATGCTCCAGGGAAGAGAAGAATTCCAGGTGGGATTTTGGGGGAAAAAACGGGAATTTTGGGCAAAAAAAGAGAGAATTTTGGGGAAAAAACAGTGGGAATTCCAGAGGAAAAAAATGGGGTTTCGAGGGAAAAAAACGGGGATTTTTGGGGAAAAAAAGGGGATTTTTTGGGAAAAAAATGGGGATTTTGGGGAGAAAAGATGGGAATTTGGGAAAAAAAAATGGGAATTTTGGGGAAAAAGCAAGAATTCCAGAGGAAAAAAATGGGAATTTTGGGAAAAAAAACAGCGGGAATTTGAGAGAAAAAAAAATATGGGATTTGGGGGAAAAAAATCTGGAATTTTTTGGGGAAAAAACTGGGATTTTTTGGGAAATTTTTGGGGGAAAATTCCTGAAATTTTTGGGAAAATTCTTGAAATTTTTGGGGAAAAGTCCCTGGAATTTTTTTGGGGAAAATGGTGGGAATTTTGGGGAGGGAATTCATGGGGTTTTGGGGGGAAAAAAAGGGGATTTTGGGCAAAAAACCCGGGAATTTTTGGGGAAAATTTGGGGGATTTTGGGAGGGAAAATTCCATAAATTTTGGGGGAAAATTCCTGGGATTTTGGGGCAAATTTTGAGAATTTTTGGGAGGGAAATTTCCAGGATTTTGGGGTGGAAATTCCTGGGATTTTGGGGAAAAAAATTTCCCAGGAGTTTTGGGGGAAATCCTCGAGATTTTGGGGATAAAAATCTCCGGGATTTGACGAGAAATTCGTGAGATTTTGGGAGGGGGAAATTCCTGGGATTTTGGGGCGAATTCCCAGGATTTTGGGATGGAATTTTCCCGAATTTTTTCCCCTCCAGGAGGAGCTGGAATTCTGCGAGCGGCTGCTGCAGCTTTGCTTCGCCACTCCCCCCGAAGAATCCACCATGGACCGGTGACCCCAAAAAAAAACACCAAAAATCCCCCAAAAAATCCCAAAAAACCAAAAAAAAACCAAAAAAAACCACCCAAAAACCAGAAAAAACCCGCAAAAAAAACACAAAAAACTCCCAAAAAACTCCAAAAATGCCGCTCAGGGGGGAAAAAAAAGCCCCGGGCTGAGATTTTGGGGTGAAAAAAGTGAAGAAAAGGCGGAAAAGGCGCTGATGACGCCATCAGTGACGTCACGAAGCCAAAAAAGGACGCAATGGTCCCGAAATCCCGCGAAATTCAGCGCGCGGGGCGTGGTTATGTTAATGAGAAGGCGTGGTTATGTTAATAAAGCAGAAGGGGCGTGGTTTATGTGTATATGGTGCTGTGGGCGTGGCCTCCCGCCGTTACCGTGGCGACCGCGTCGCTGTGGGCGGGGCCTCCCCGCTTTCCTCGCCGGTGATTGGCTGGCCGCGCGTTGCCGCCGTTTTTCTCGCCGCTGATTGGTCCGCTCTCCGCCGAGCTCGCCGCTGATTGGCCGGCCGGTGTTGGGGGGGTGGCGGCCGTTCCGTGAGGGCTCAGTCATGGCGGCGGCGTTGGAGGAGGCGGTTGGGACCGTCAGTTGGTGGGGGGTGTCCCCGGCCATCGATCTCTGCGAGCACCGTGAGCCCGGGACCCCCGGGAACCCCTCATGACCCCCGGGATCCCCTCACGACCCCCGGGATCTCCTCACGGTCCCCCGGGAACCCCTCCCGACCCCCGGATCCCCTCACGATCCCCAGGACCCCGTCCGGTAACCGGGGAGCCCTGCCGGTAACCAGGCACCTTCCTGGTAACCGCGGCCCCTCCCGGGTCCCGGGTCCCTCTCCGGTAACCGCGGCTCCTCACGGTGCCCGGGACCCCCTCACGGTCCCCGCGGGTCAGGAGGGGTCCCCGGGACCCCTCTCCCGGTCCTCTCTCCGGTAACCGGGGAGCCCTTTCCGGTAACCGCGGCCCCTCACGGTTCCCGGGTCCCCTCACGGTAACCGCGGCTCCTCTCCGGTCCCCTCACGGTAACCGGGACCCTTCCCGACCTCGGACCCCCTCCCGGACCCCTCACGGTCCCAGGGACACCCTCACGGTCCTTTTTCCGGTAACCGGGTCCCCTCCCGGTCCTTTCCCGGTCCCCCGGGTCCGCTCTCCGGTCCCCGGGTCCCCTCCCGATCCCCTCCGATCCCCTCCCGATCCYCTCCGATCCCCTCCCGATCCCCTCCGATCCCTCCCGATCCCTTCCGATCCCCTCCGATCCCTCCCGATCCCCTCTCTGTCCCCTCACTGTCCCCTCCCTGTCCCCTCGCTGTCCCCGTTGTCCCTCGGCAGTCCCGGCGGGCGCGGGCTCGGTGTCGGTGCTGCTGCTCGGAGCGGCCGAGGGGCGGCATCTGCTGCTGACAGCGGCCAGAGCGCGGCGGGGACCGGAACGGGACATTACCGTGAGTGAGGGGGGGACATTGGGGACATTGGGGACACTGAGGGGACATTGGGGACATTGGGGCATTGGGGACACTGAGGGGACATTGGGGACAGCACAGGGACATCACCGTGAGTGATGGGGGACATTGGGGACATTGGGGACACTGAGGGGACATTGGGGACATTGAGGGGACAGGGAGAGCGCGGCGGGGACCCGGGAGGGACATCACCGTGAGTGATGGGGGGACATTGGGGACACTGAGGGGACATTGGGGACACTGAGGGGACACTGAGGGGACACTGGTCACTCCTGGTCACTCCTGGTCACTCCCATTGTCCCCGTTGTCCCCTCAGGTGTTTGTGTCGGAGCAGAGCCCCGAGGCGGTGGCGCGACAGCTGCTGTTCCTATTGCTGAGCATGGAGAGACCGGACACAGCCCTGCGGCCAGCAGGTACTGACCAGTGACCACTGAGTGACCAGTGAGTGACCAGTGAGTGACCAGTGAGTGACCCTGAGTGACCCTGAGTGACCCCTGAGTGACCACTGAGTGACCAGTGACTGTGAGTGACCAGTGAGTGACCAGTGAGTGACCACTGAGTGAGTGACCCCCTGCTGTTCCTATTGCTGAGCATGGAGAGACCGGACACAGCCCTGCGGCCAGCAGGTACTGACCACTGACCACTGAGTGACCAGTGACCAGTGACCGTGAGTGACCCTGAGTGACCACTGAGTGACCAGTGACCAGTGAGTGACTGTGAGTGACCACTGAGTGACACTGAGTGACCAGTGAGTGACCCCTGAGTGACCACTGAGTGACCGTGAGTGACACTGAGTGACCACTGAGTGACCAGTGAGTGACCACTGAGTGACCGTGAGTGACCCCTGAGTGACCCTGAGTGACCACTGAGTGACTGTGAGTGACCACTGAGTGACACTGAGTGACCACTGAGTGACCACTGAGTGACCCCTGAGTGACCCTGAGTGACCATTGAGTGAATGAATGACCCCTGAGTGACCACTGAGTGAATGAATGACCCCTGAGTGAATGAATGACCACTGAGTGAATGAATGACCCCTGAGTGACCACTGAGTGAATGAATGACCCCTGAGTGACCATTGAGTGAATGAATGACCACTGAGTGAATGAATGACCCCTGAGTGACCATTGAGTGAATGAATGACCACTGAGTGACCATTGAGTGACCACTGAGTGACCAGTGAGTGACACTGAATGACACTGAGTGACCACTGANGGGGACACTGGGGGGACATTGGGGACAGCGGCCAGAGCGCGGAGGGGACAGCACAGGGACATCACCGTGAGTGATGAGGGGACATTGGGGACATTGGGGACACTGAGGGGACATTGGGGACAGGGAGAGCGCGGCGGGGACAGCACAGGGACATCACCGTGAGTGATGGGGGGACATTGGGGACATTGGGGACATTGGGGACAGTGAGGGGACATTGGGGACACTGAGGGGACATTGGGGACATTGGGGACATTGGGGACACTGAGGGGACAGCACAGGGACATCACCGTGAGTGATGGGAACATTGGGGACATTGAGGGGGACATTGAGGAGACACTGAGGGGACAGGTCACTCCTGGTCACTCCCGGTGTCACTTGTGGTCACTCCCGGTGTCCCCTCAGGTGTTCGTGTCGGAGCAGAGCCCCGAGGCGGTGGCGCGACAGCTCCTGTTCCTATTGCTGACCACTGAAAAACCGGACACAGCCCTGCGGCCAGCAGGTACTGACCACTGAGTGACCACTGAGTGACCCGTGAGTGACCACTGAGTGACCAGTGAGTGACCAGTGAGTGACCAGTGAGTGACCACTGAGTGACCACTGAGTGACCACTGAGTGAGTGACCCCCTGCTGTTCCTATTGCTGACCACTGAAAAACCGGACACAGCCCTGCGGCCAGCAGGTACTGACCACTGACCACTGAGTGACCAGTGAGTGACCATTGAGTGACCACTGAGTGACCAATGAGTGACCCCTGAGTGACCCTGAGTGACCACTGAGTGACCCCTGAGTGACCCTGAGTGACCCCTGAGTGACCACTGAGTGAGTGACCCCATGGTGTGACAACTGCTGTTCCTATTGCTGACCACTGAAAAACCGGACACAGCCCTGCGGCCAGCAGGTACTGACCACTGACCACTGAGTGACCAGTGAGTGACCAGTGAGTGACCTTGAGTGACCAGTGAGTGAGTGACCCAATGGTGTGACAGCTCCTGTTCCTATTGCTGAGCATTGAAAAACCGGACACAGCCCTGCGGCCAGCAGGTACTGACCACTGACCAGTGAGTGACCCCTGAGTGACCACTGACCACTGAGTGACCACTGAGTGACCACTGAGTGACCACTGAGTGACCAGTGAGTGACCGGTGAGTGACCACTGAGTGACCGTGAGTGACCACTGAGTGACCGTGAGTGACCAGTGAGTGACCAGTGAGTGACCAGTGAGTGACCGTGAGTGACCACTGAGTGACCGTGAGTGACCATTGAGTGACCACTGAGTGACCCTGAGTGACCCTGAGTGACCACTGGGTGACCATTGAGTGAATGAATGACCCCTGAGTGAATGAATGACCACTGAGTGACCACTGAGTGACCATTGAGTGAATGAATGACCACTGAGTGAATGAATGACCCCTGAGTGACCACTGAGTGAATGAATGACCCCTGAATGACCACTGAGTGAATGAATGACCCCTGAGTGACCACTGAGTGAATGAATGACCCCTGAGTGACCACTGAGTGAATGAATGACCATTGAGGGACCATTGAGTGAATGAATGACCACTGAGTGACCATTGAGTGAATGAATGACCCCTGAGTGACCACTGAGTGNCTGAGTGAATGAATGACCACTGAGTGACCACTGAGTGACCATTGAATGACCAAATGACCCCTGAGTGACCACTCTCTGTGTCCACAGCCCGTGCCGCTGTCCTGCTGGAGCTGTTTGGCTCCGGCCATCTCCGGCCAGGAACGGCCGCGGTTCTGCGCGGGGCCGCGGGGAGACTGCGGCGCTGGGTCAGTGCTGACCACCACCGGGATGGACAGAGGGACGGACAGAGTGGACATCAGAGTGGACAGAGGGATGGACCCGCGGATCTGCGGCTCATGAAGGTACAAAATGGGGATGGGGACACTGGGATGGACACTGGGAGTGACCATGAGTGACCGGGGGTGACCGGGGATGGGTCAGTGCTGACCACCACCGGGATGGACATTGGGATGGACAGAGGGATGGACAGAGGGACGGACCCGCGGATCTGCGGCTCATGAAGGTACAAAATGGGGATGGACACTGGGAGTGACCGCGAGTGACCGGGAGTGACCGGTACTGGGATGGGGACATTGGGAGTGACCAGGGATGGGTCAGTGCTGACCACCACCGGGATGGACATTGGGATGGACAGAGGGACGGACAGAGGGACGGACCCGCGGATCTGCGGCTCATGAAGGTACAAAATGGGGGTGGGGACACCGAGAGTGACCGCGAGTGACCAGGGATGGGGACACCGGGAGTGACCAGTACTGGGATGGACACACTGGACACACTGGGAGTGACCGGGGCTGGGATGGACACACCGGGAGTGACCGGTACCAGGTCCTGGGGACATTTAGGACACTGGGAGTGACCGGTACCGGATTCTGGACACTGAGAGTGACCGGTACCGGGTCCTGGGGGCACCAGGACTGACCAGTACTGGGATGGAGACACCGGGAGTGACCAGTACCGGGTCCTGGACACAGCGGGAGTGACCGGTACTGGGTCCAGGACACACCAGGAGTGACCAGTACCAGGTCCTGGGGACACCAGGAGTGACCGATACCAGGTTCTGGACACACTGGGAGTGACTGGGACTGACCGGTACTGGGATGGACACTGGGAGTGACCAGTACTGGGTCCCGGGGAGACAGTGGACATTGGGAGTGACCGGTACCGGGTCCTGGACACACCAGAAGTGACCGATACCAGGTCCTGGGGACATTTAGGACACTGGGAGTGACCGGTACTGGGATGGACACACCGGGAGTTACCGGTACTGGGTCCTGGACACTGAGAGTGACCGGTACCAGGTCCTGGGGGGACAGTGGACACCAGGAGTGACCGGTACGGGGTCCTGGACACACCGGGAGTGACCGGTACCGGGTCCTGGGGACATTTAGGACACCGGGAGTGACCAGTACTGGGTTCTGAACACACTGGGAGTGACCAGGAGTGACTGGTACTGGGATGGACACTGGGAGTGACCGGTACCGGGTCCTGGGGACATTTAGGACACTGTGAGTGACCAGTACTGGGTTCTGGACACACCGGGACTGACCGGTACCAGGTCCTGGGTGTACAGTGGACATTGGGAGTGACCGGTACTGGGTTCTAGACACACCGGGACTGACCGGTACTGGGATGGACACACCGGGACTGACCGGTACCGGGTCCAGGACACACCAGAAGTGACCGGTACCAGGTCCTGGGGACATTTAGGACACTGGGAGTGACCGGTACTGGGTCCTGGACACACCGGCAGTGACCGATACCGGGTCCAGGACACACTGGGAATGACTGGTACTGGGATGGACACATTGAGAGTGACCGGTACCGGGTCCTGGGGACATTTAGGACATTGGGAGTGACCGGTACTGGGATGGACACACTGGGAGTGACCGGTACCGGATTCTGGACACACCGGGACTGACCGGTACTGGGATGGACACACCGGGAGTGACCGGTACCGGGTCCTGGGGGGACAGTGGACATTGGGAGTGACCGGTACTGGGTCCAGGACACACCGGCAGTGACCGTTACCGGATTCTGGACATTGAGAGTGACCGGTACCAGGTCCTGGGGACATCAGGAGTGACTGGGACTGACCAGTACTGGGATGGACACACTGGGAGTGACCGCTACCAGGTCCTGGGGGGACAGAGGACATTGAGAGTGACCGGTACCGGGTCCTGGACACACCAGGACTGACCGGTACTGGGATGGACACACCAGGAGTGACCGGTACCGGGTCCTGGGGGTACAGTGGACATTGAGAGTGACCGGTACCGGGTTGTGGACACACCGGGAGTGACCGGTACCGGATCCCGGACACACTGGACACACCGGGAGTGACCGGTACTGGGATGGACACACCGGGACTGACCAGGACTGGGATGGACACACTGGGAGTGACCGTTCCCGGGTCCTGGGGACATTGGTGACCCCGTCACTGACCGGTCCCGGTTCCCACGGTGACCCCGTCACTGACCGGTCACTCTGCCCCTCCCCCGCAGTGCCGTGACCGCGACGCTCTCGAGGCCGTTCTGCTGCGCTGGGAACGGGCACTGCCCA
>NW_026625116.1:0-960 GCF_030028575.1 Malurus melanocephalus | reverse complement strand
CATTGGGGACAGTAATGACATCATCAATGGGACAGACCCCAAACCCCACCCTGCTGAGTGACCGGAGACCCCGAACGGTCAGTGACATCATTGGGGACATTAATGACATCATCATTGGGGACATCAAACCCCACCCTGCTGAGTGACCGGAGACCCCGAACGGTCAGTGACGTCATCAATGGGACAGTAATGACGTCATCAATGGGACAGACCCCAAACCCCGCCCTGCTGAGTGACCGGAGACCCCGAACGGTCAGTGACGTCATTGGGGACAGTAATGACGTCATTGGGGACACTGAGGGGACATTGGGGGAGGGGTCACTCAGTGGTCACTCAGGGGTCACTCACTGGTCACTCACTGGTCACTCATTGGTCACTCAGGGGTCACTCAGTGGTCACTCGGGTCACTCAGGGGTCACTCACTGGTCACTCACTGGTCACTCACTGGTCACTCAGGGTCACTCAGTGGTCACTCACTGGTCACTCACTGGTCACTCACTGGTCACTCAGTGGTCACTCACTGGTCACTCAGTGGTCACTCAGGGGTCACTCACTGGTCACTCACTGGTCACTCACTGGTCACTGGTCACTCACTGGTCACTCACTGGTCACTCACTGGTCACTCACCGGTCACTATGGTCACTCACTGGTCACTCACTGGTCACTCACTGGTCACTCACTGGTCACTCACTGGTCACTATTGGTCACTCACCGGTCACTCAGTGGTCACTCACTGGTCACTCACTGGTCACTCACCGGTCACTCACCGGTCACTATGGTCACTCAGTGGTCACTCACTGGTCACTCACTGGTCACTCACTGGTCACTGGTCACTCACTGGTCACTCACTGGTCACTCACTGGTCACTCACTGGTCACTGGTCACTCACTGGTCACTCACTGGTCACTCACCGGTCACTCACTGGTCACTGGTCACTCAGGGTCACTCAGTGGTCACTCA
>NW_026625115.1:17730-21147 GCF_030028575.1 Malurus melanocephalus | reverse complement strand
GGGGGGGGTGGGGGTGACCCCGAGATTTGGGGACATTTGGGGACACTTTGGGGACACTTTGAGACCGCCGATGTCCCCTCAGAGCCCCAAACGGGGGCCCCTTTGGCCACCGCAATGGGGACTCTCTGAGCCACCGCCGTGTCCCCAATTTTGGGGACATTTTAGGGACATTTGGGGACAGCTGCGATCTCCCAATGTCCCCCAGACCTCAAAATTTGGGAATTTTAATCCCCAATCCCCGTCCTGAACTCTCCCGGATTTTTTTGGGATCGCTCCTTTTGGGATCCCCTGAGCCTCTCTAAATTTTGGGGACACTTTGGGGACATTTGGGGTCAATTTGGGGACATTTGGGGACAGCTGCGATCTCTCAGTGTCCCTCCAGACCCCAAAATTTGGGAATTTTAAACCCCAATCCCCGTCCTGAACTCACACGGATTTTTTTTGGGATCCCCTGTTCGTCTCTAAATTTTGGGGACATTTTGGGACATTTGGGACATTTAGGGACACTTTGGGGACATTTTGGGGACATTTGGGGACAGCTGCGACCCCACAATGTCCCCCAGACCCCAAAATTTGGGAATTTTAATCCCCAATCCCCGTCCCGAACTCACCCGGATTTTTTTGGGATCGCTCTTTTTGGGATCCCCTGAGCCTCTCTAAATTTTGGGGACATTTTAAGGACATTTTAGGATATTTTAGGATATTTTACCCCTTTTTCCCCAGACTCTGTACATGTACCCCGAGAACTGGGAGGGTTTTAAGCTCAGTTTAAGCCAATCCCTGTCCCGAACTCACCCGGATTTTGGGATCCCCTGTCCCACTCCGGATTTTGGGGACATTTTAAGGACTTTTAGGATATTTTAGGGATATTTTAGGACATTTTAGGATATTTTAGGATATTTTAGAATATTTTATTCCCCTTTTTATCCAGACCCTGTACCTGTACCCTGAGAACTGGGAGGGTTTTAAGCTCAGTTTAAACCCCAATCCCCGTCCTGAACTCACCCGGATTTTGGGATCCCCTGTCCCACTCCGGATTTTGGGGACATTTTAAGGACATTTTAGGACATTTTAGGACATTTTAGGATATTTTAGGATATTTTATCCCATTTTTCCCCAAACTCTCTACACGTACCCCGAGAACTGGGAGGGTTTTAAAGCCCCGTCCTCTCCCGGATTTTTTTGGGATCGCTCCTTTTGGGATCCCCTGTCCCATCCCAAATTTTAAGGACATTTTAGGATATTTTAGGGATATTTTAGGATATTTTAGGATAATTTATCCCATTTTTCTGCAGACCCTGTACACGTACCCCGAGAACTGGCGTGCTTTCAAGGCTCTGATCGCTGCTCAATATTCGGGTGTTTTTGGGATCCCCTGTTCCTCTCTAAATTTTAGGAACAATTTTAGGGACATTTTAGGATATTTTAGGATATTTTATTCCCCTTTTTTCCCCAGACTCTCTACTCGTACCCCGAGAACTGGGAGGGTTTTAAGCTCAGTTTAAGCCAATCCCCGTCCCGAACTCACCCGGATTTTGGGATCCCCTGTCTCACTCCGGATTTTGGGGACATTTTAAGGACATTTTAGGACATTTTAGGATATTTTAGGATATTTTATTCCCCTTTTTTTCCCCAGACCCTGTACCCATACCCCGAGAACTGGGAGGGTTTTAAGCTCAGTTTAAACCCCAATCCCTGTCCCAAACTTGAGCACTCGGCTCCGGATTTTTTTGGGATCGCTCCTTTTGGGATCCTCTGAGCTTCTCTAAATTTTGGGGACATTTTAGGATATTTTGGGATATTTTAGGATATTTTCTGTCCCTTTTTTCCCCAGACTCTGTACACATACCCTGAGAACTGGCGCGCGTTCAAGGCTCTGATCGCTGCTCAATATTCGGGTGTTTTTGGGATCCCCTGTCCCAGGGACAATTTTAGGAACAATTTTAAGGACATTTTAGGACATTTTAGGATATTTTAGGATATTTTAGGATATTTTATTCCCCTTTTTTCCCCAGACCCTGTACCCGTACCCCGAGAACTGGGAGGGTTTTAAGCTCAGTTTAAACCCCAATCCCTGTCCTGAACTCACCCGGATTTTTTTGGGATCGCTCCTTTTGGGTTCCCCTGTGCTTCTCTAAATTTTGGGGATATTTTAGGACATTTTTAGGATATTTTATTCCCATTTCCCAGACTCTGTACCCGTACCCCGAGAACTGGGAGGGTTTTAAATCCCAATCCCTGTCCCGAACTCACCCGGATTTTGGGATTCCCTGTCCCACTCCGGATTTTGGGGACATTTTAGGATATTTTAGGGACATTTTAGGATATTTTAGGATATTTTACGATAATTTATCCCATTTTTTTCCAGACCCTGTACACGTACCCCGAGAACTGGGACGGTTTTAAACCCCAATCCCTGTCCTGAACTCACCCGGATTTTGGGATCCCCTGTCCCACTCCGGATTTTGGGAACATTTTTAGGACATTTTAGGATATTTTAGGACATTTTAGGATAATTTATCCCATTTTTCTGCAGACTCTGTACCCGTACCCCGAGAACTGGGAGGGTTTTAAGCTCAGTTTAAATCCCAATCCCCGTCCCAAACTCACCCGGATTTTTTTGGGATCGCTCCTTTTGGGATCCCCTGTTCCTCTCTAAATTTTAGGGACAATTTTAAGGACTTTTAGGATATTTTAGGATATTTTCTGTCCCTTTTTTCCCCAGACTCTGTACCCGTACCCTGAGAACTGGGAGGGTTTTAAGCTCAGTTTAATCCCCAATCCCTGCCCCAAACTCACCCGGATTTTGGGATCCCCTGTCCCACTCCAGATTTTGGGGACACTTTAGGATATTTTAGGGACATTTTAGGATATTTTAGGATATTTTCGGATATTTTATTCCCATTTTCCAGACCCTGTACCTGTACCCTGAGAACTGGGAGGGTTTTAAGCTCAGTTTAAGGCAATCCCTGTCCCGAACTCACCCGGATTTTTTTGGGATCGCTCTTTTTGGGATCCCCTGTCCCAGGGACAATTTTAAGGACATTTTAGGATATTTTAGGATATTTTAGGATAATTTATCCCTTTTTCCCCAGACTCTCTACCCGTACCCCGAGAACTGGGAGGGTTTTAATCCCCAATCCTCACCTGGATTTTTTTGGGATCGCTCCTTTCGGGATCCCCTGAGCCACCCTGATGTCCCTGGAATTTGGGGCCAATTTTAGGGACATTTTAGGACATTTTAGGATATTTTAGGATATTTTATTCCCATTTTTCTGCAGACTCTCTACACGTACCCCGAGAACTGGCGTGCTTTCAAGGCTCTGATCGCTGCTCAATATTCGGGTGTTTTTGGGATCCCCTGTCCCAGGGACAATTTTAAGGACATTTTAGGACATTTTAGGATATTTTAGGATA
>NW_026625115.1:15026-15440 GCF_030028575.1 Malurus melanocephalus | reverse complement strand
TCCTGAACTCACCCGGATTTTGGGATTCCCTGTCCCACTCCGGATTTTGGGGACATTTTAAGGACATTTAAGGATATTTTAAGGACATTTTAGGACATTTTAGGATATTTTATTCCCATTTTCCAGACCCTGTACACGTACCCCGAGAACTGGGAGGGTTTCAATCCCCAATCCCCGTCCCGAACTCACCTGGATTTTTTTGGGATCGCTCCTTTTGGGATCCCCTGTCCCAGGGACAATTTTAGGGACATTTTAGGATATTTTAGGATATTTTAGGATAATTTATCCCATTTTTCCCCAGACTCTGTACACATACCCCGAGAACTGGCGCGCTTTCAAGGCTCTGATCGCTGCTCAATATTCGGGTGTTTTTGGGATCCCCTGTCCCATTCCAGATTTTAGGAACAATTTTAA
>NW_026625115.1:8876-10759 GCF_030028575.1 Malurus melanocephalus | reverse complement strand
TTTTCACCCCATTTTTTGTGTCCCCAGGCGACCGAGGTGGCCAAGGACGAGGTCAGGAGGGTCCTGGGGGTCCTGGACGGGCACCTGAGAACCCGAACGTTCCTGGTGGGGGAGAGGGTGAGCCTGGCAGACATCAGCCTGGTCTGTGCTCTTCTATGGCTTTATAAACAGGTATGGGATTTTTATAGGATTTATTTATGGGATTTATAGGATTTGAAATGATTTATAGTGATTTGGGGTGATTTATGGGGGATTTGGGGCAGATTTGGGGTGGTTCAGGGCCGTTCAGAGGGTGAGCCTGGCAGACATCAGCCTGGTCTGTGCTTTACTGTGGCTTTATAAACAGGTATGGGATTATTTATGGGATTTATTTATGGGATTTATGGGATTTGAAATGATTTATGGGGATTTATGGGGGATTTGGGGCAGATTTGGGGTGGTTCAGGGGCATTCAGAGGGTGAGCCTGGCAGACATCAGCCTGGTCTGTGCTCTTCTGTGGCTTTATAAACAGGTATGGGGTCATTTATAGGGGATTTATAGGATTTGAAATGATTTATGGGGTTATTTATGGGATTTATGGGATTTGGGGTCATTTATGGGGGATTTGGGGCAGATTTGGGGTGGTTCAGGGGCATTCAGAGGGTGAGCCTGGCAGACATCAGCCTGGTCTGTGCTCTTCTATGGCTTTATAAACAGGTATGGGATTTATTTATGGGATTTTTATAGGATTTATAGGATTTATGGTGATTTATGGGGGATTTGGGGTCATTTATGGGGGATTTGGGGTGGTTCAGGGGCATTCAGAGGGTGAGCCTGGCAGACATCAGCCTGGTCTGTGCYCTWTTRTGGCTTTACAAACAGGTATGGGATTTTTATAGGATTTATTTATGGGATTTATAGGATTTGAAATGATTTATGGTGATTTATGGGGGATTTGGGGCAGATTTGGGGTGGTTCAGGGGCGCTCAGAGGGTGAGCCTGGCAGACATCAGCCTGGTCTGTGCTCTTTTATGGCTCTACAAACAGGTATGGGGTTTTTATAGGATTTTTATAGGATTGGGATTATTTATAGGGGATTTATAGTGATTTATGGTGATTTAGGGGAGTTTGGGGTGATTTATGGGGATTTGGGGTCATTTATGGGGGATTTGGGGCAGATTTGGGATGGTTCAGGGGCATTCAGAGGGTGAGCCTGGCAGACATCAGCCTGGTCTGTGCTTTACTGTGGCTTTATAAACAGGTATGGGGGAAATTTATGGGATTTGGGATCATTTATGGGATTATTTATGGGATTTACGGGATTTGGGGTGATTTATGGGGGATTTAGGGTCATTTATGGGGGATTTGGGGCAGATTTGGGGTGGTTCAGGGGCCATTCAGAGGGTGAGCCTGGCAGACATCAGCCTGGTCTGTGCTCTTCTATGGCTTTATAAACAGGTATGGGGTTTATTTATGGGATTTGAAATGATTTATAGGGTTATTTATGGGATTTGTGGGGTTTGGGGTGATTTATGGTGATTTATGGGGGATTTGGGGTCATTTATGGGGGATTTGGGGTGGTTCAGGGCCATTCAGAGGGTGAGCCTGGCAGACATCAGCCTGGTCTGTGCTTTACTGTGGCTCTATAAACAGGTATGGGATTTTTATAGGATTATTTATGGGATTTATGGGGTTATTTATGGGATTTATGGGATTTGGGGTGATTTATGGGGGATTTGGGGTGGTTCAGGGGCATTCAGAGGGTGAGCCTGGCAGACATCAGCCTGGTCTGTGCCCTATTGTGGCTTTATAAACAGGTATGGGGGATTTTATAGGGAATTTATGGGATTTATAGGGTTTGAAATAATTTATGAGTGTTTTGGGGTTATTTATGGGGTATTTT
>NW_026625115.1:5415-7276 GCF_030028575.1 Malurus melanocephalus | reverse complement strand
TGGGATGGACACTGGGGACACTGGGGACACTGGGATGGACTGGGATAAACTGGGAACACTGGGAGTGCTGCAGCTTTACCATAAAATTTTCGCCTTTTTTAATGGAATTAAAAGAGATTTTTTTTGAGATCCTTTTACAATTTTTTTTTTTAGGTTCCAAACCCGAATTTTCATCTCTTTTAATTCCTTTTTAGTGTTTTTTTCTCAGTTATAACCCAGAATTTCAGTCCTTTTTTGGGACATTTTTACGTTTTTTATAATTTTTTATGTAAAAATTCCAAATTAAATCAATTTTTTGGTTTTTTTTTTATTTTTTTGCAGCCAAGAAATTCGCAGAGGGGCAGCCGAGGAAGGAGAAGGAGAAGGAGAGGGGGAAGGAGCCCCCCCGGAAGGAGAAGGACAAGGACAGGGACAAAAAGGACAAAAGGGACGAGAAGAGAGCGGAGCCCGAGGAGGAGCTGGACGAGTGTGAACAAGTGCTGGCAGCAGAGCCCAAAGCCAGGGACCCCTTCAGCCACCTGCCAAAAAGGTCATTGGGGATTTGGGGACATCCTGGGGACATTGGGGACATTGGGGACATCCTGGGGACATTGGGGACACCATGGGCTGGCAGCAGAGCCCAAAGCCAGGGACCCCTTCAGCCACCTGCCCAAGAGGTCATTGGGGATTTGGGGACATTGGGGACATCCTGGGGACAGTGGGGACATCATTGGGGACATTGGGGATATCGGGGACACCATAGAGACACCATGGGAACATTGGGGACATCATAGACACACAGAGCCCAAAGCCAGGGACCCCTTCAGCCACCTGCCCAAGAGGTCATTGAGGTATTTGAGGTCACTCTGTGGTCACTCAATGTCCCCTCTGTCCCTTTTGTCCCCTCAGCCCGTTCATTTTGGACAAATTCAAACGCAAATACTCCAACGAGGACACTGCGGGTTTGGGGTCACTGTGGTCACTCTGTGGTCATTCTGAGGGGTTTGTGGTCACTCTGTGGTCACTCTGTGGTCACTCTGAGGTCACTCACTGTCCCCTCTGTCCCTTTTGTCCCCAGTTCCTTTGTTCTGGACGAATTTAAACGCAAATACTCCAACGAGGACACTGCGGGGGTGGGGTCACTCTGGTCACTCTGGTCACTCTGAGGTCACTCTGTGGTCACTCTTTGTCCCTTTTGTCCCCTCAGCCCGTTCATTTTGGATGAATTTAAACGCAAATACTCCAACGAGGACACTCTGACGGTGGCGCTGCCGCATTTCTGGGAGCACTTTGACCCCCAGGGATGGTCCCTGTGGTACTGCCAGTACAAATATCCTGAAGAACTCACCCAGACCTTCATGAGCTGCAATTTAATCACAGGTGAGAGCCTTCATCACCTTCATCACCTTCATCATCATCATCATCACTGTGTCATTGTCATTGTCACTGCTGTCACTGTGTCACTCTGTCACTGTCACTGTCCCTGTGTCACTGTCAATATAAATACCCCGAGGAGCTCACCCAAACCTTCATGAGCTGCAATTTAATCACAGGTGAGAGCCTTCGTCACCATCATCATCATCATCATCATCACCTTCACTCTGGTTTCTCCCATTTTTCCTCGTTTTTTCCCCTCTAATTTTTCCCATTTTTCCCCCATTTTTCCCTCCATTTTTCCTCATTTTTTCCCCATTTTTCCCTCCCATTTTTTCCCATTTTCCCCTCCATTTTTTCCCGTTTTCTCGCTATTTTTCCTCGGTTTTGCCCCTCCAATTTTTCCCATTGTTCCTCATTTTTTCCTCCATTTCTCCTCGTTTTTCCTCATTTTTTCCCATTTTTGCCTCCATTTCTCCCAATTTTTCCAATTTCCCCGTTTTCCCCC
>NW_026625115.1:3076-4985 GCF_030028575.1 Malurus melanocephalus | reverse complement strand
CATGAGCTGCAATTTAATCACAGGTGAGAGCCTTCATCACCATCATCATCATCATCATCACTGTGTCATTGTGTCATTGTCACTGTCACTGTCATTGTGTCATTGTCACACTGTCACTGTCACTGTCCCTGTGGTACTGTCAATATAAATACCCCGAGGAGCTCACCCAGACCTTCATGAGCTGCAATTTAATCACAGGTGAGAGCCTTCATCACCTTCATCATCATCATCATCATCATCATCATTGTGTCATTGTCATTGTGTCATTGTGTCACTGTCATTGTGTCATTGTCACTGTGTCACTGTCATTGTGTCATTGTCACTGTGTCACTGTCAATATAAATACCCCGAGGAGCTCACCCAGACCTTCATGAGCTGCAATTTAATCACAGGTGAGCCTTCATCACCTTCATCATCATCATCATCATCATCACTGTGTCACTGTCATTGTCATTGTGTCATTGTCACTGTGTCATTGTCATTGTCACTGTCACTGTGGTACTGTCAGTACAAATATCCTGAGGAGCTCACCCAGACCTTCATGAGCTGCAATTTAATCACAGGTGAGAGCCTTCATCACCTTCATCACCATCATCATCATCATTGTTATCTGTGTGTCATTGTCACTGTCACTGTGTCATTGTCGCTGTCACTGTGTCACTGTCACTGTGTCACTGTCACTGTCCCTGTGGTACTGTCAGTATAAATATCCTGAGGAGCTCACCCAGACCTTCATGAGCTGCAATTTAATCACAGGTGAGAGCCTTCATCACCTTCATCATCATCATCACTGTGTCATTGTCATTGTCACTGTCACTGTGTCACTCTGTCACTGTCACTGTCCATCCCATGGTACTGTCAATATAAATACCCCGAGGAGCTCACCCAGACCTTCATGAGCTGCAATTTAATCACAGGTGAGAGCCTTCATCATCATCATCATCATCATCATCATCATTGTTATCTGTGTGTCATTGTCATTGTGTCATTGTGTCATTGTCATTGTCACTGTCACTGTCACTGTGGTACTGTCAATATAAATATCCTGAGGAGCTCACCCAGACCTTCATGAGCTGCAATTTAATCACAGGTGAGAGCCTTCGTCACCATCATCATCATCATCACTGTGTCATTGTCATTGTCATTGTGTCATTGTCACTGTCACTGTCACTGTCCCTGTGGTACTGTCAGTACAAATACCCTGAGGAGCTCACCCAAACCTTCATGAGCTGCAATTTAATCACAGGTGAGCCTTCATCACCTTCATCATCATCATCACTGTGTCATTGTCACTGTCACTGTGTCACTGTGTCACTGTCACTGTCCCTGTGGTACTGTCAGTACAAATACCCCGAGGAGCTCACCCAGACCTTCATGAGCTGCAATTTAATCACAGGTGAGAGCCTTCATCATCATCATCATCATCATCATCACTGTGTCATTGTCATTGTGTCATTGTGTCACTGTCATTGTCACTGTGTCACTGTCACCCCATCCCATCCCATCCCATCCCATCCCATCCCATCCCATCCCATCCCGTGGTACTGTCAGTACAAATACCCCGAGGAGCTCACCCAGACCTTCATGAGCTGTAACCTGATCACAGGTGAGCCTTCATCACCCTCATCATCATCACTGTGTCATTGTCATTGTCACTGTGTCACTGTCACTGTCACTGCTGTCACTGTGTCACTGTCACCCCATCCCATCCTATCCCATCCCATGGTACTGTCAATATAAATACCCCGAGGAGCTCACCCAGACCTTCATGAGCTGCAATTTAATCACAGGTGAGAGCCTTCATCACCCTCATCATCATCATCATCATTGTGTCATTGTCACTGTCACTGTCACTGTCACTGTGTCACTGTCACTGTCCCTGTGGTACTGTCAGTATAAATACCCTGAG
>NW_026625115.1:0-3041 GCF_030028575.1 Malurus melanocephalus | reverse complement strand
CGCCTCCGTCATCCTGTTCGGGAGCAACAACGACAGCAGCATCTCGGGGGTCTGGGTCATGAGGGGGCAGGAGCTGGCCTTCACGGTGAGAAATCCCAGAAAATCCCAAAAAAATATAAATTATCCCAAAAAAATGGGGGTCTGGATCTTTCACAGTGAAAAAATATCAAAAATCCCGAAAAAATCGCACAAAAATCACACAAAAACAGCCCAAAAATCCATGGTGTGGGTCATGAGGGGGCAGGAGCTGGCCTTCACGGTGAGAAATCCCAAAAAAAATCATAAAAAAATCACCAATTTATCCCAAAAATCACAAAAATTTGGGGTCTGAAAATCCCACTGTGAGAAAACACAAAAAATCCCGAAAAAATCGCACAAAAATCACACAAAATATCCCCAAAAATCCATGGTGTGGGTGATGAGGGGGCAGGAGCTGCATTCACGGTAAGAAATCCTAAAAAAATATAAATTATCCCAAAAAAATATAAATTATCCTCAAAAAAATCACATCTGGATCTTGTACAGTGAGAAAATACCAAAAATCCCACGAAAATCGCACAAAAACAGCCCAAAAATCCATGGTGTGGGTCATGAGGGGGCAGGAGCTGCATTCACGGTGAGAAATCACAAAAAAAAATCACCAATTTATCCCAAAAATCACAAAAATTTGGGGTCTGAAAATCCCACTGTGAGAAAACACAAAAAATCCAAAAAAAATCCCATGAAAATGGCCCAAAGTACCCCAAAAATCCATGGTCTGGGTCATGAGGGGGCAGGAGCTGGCCTTCACGGTGAGAAATCACAAAAAAATATAAATTATCCCAAAAAAAATCAAAAAATGGGGTGTCTGGGACACCCAAATACCAAAAATCCCGCGAAAATTGCACAAAAATTGGACAAAAATCCCATAAAAATGGCCCAAAATATCCCCAAAAATCCATGGTCTGGGTCATGAGGGGGCAGGAGCTGGCCTTCACGGTGAGAAATCCCAAAAAATCCCAAAAAAATACAAATTATCCCAAAAAAAATCCAAAAATGGGGTGTCTGGGACACCCAAATACCAAAAATCCCGCGAAAAACACACAAAAAGGGCCCAAAATATCCCCAAAAATCCATGGTCGGGGTCATGAGGGGGCAGGAGCTGCTTTCACGGTGAGAAATCCCAAAATATCCCAAAAAAACACAAATTATCCCCAAAAAATGGGGGTCTGGATCTTGTACAGTGAGAAAATCACGGAAATCACACAAAAATCCCACAAAAATGGCCCAAAATATCCCCAAAAATCCATGGTGTGGGTCATGAGGGGGCAGGAGCTGCATTCACGGTGAGAAATCACAAAAAAAATATAAATTATCCAAAAAAAATCCCAAAAATCAGGAGTCTGGGTCTTCTACAGTGAAAAAAATATAAAAAAATCCCCAAAAAATCGCAAAAAATCGCACAAAAATAGCCCAAAATATCCCCAAAAATCCATGGTGTGGGTGATGAGGGGGCAGGAGCTGCATTCACGGTGAGAAATCCCAAAATATCCCAAAAAAACAAAGATTATCCCAAAAAATCAAAAATTATCCAAAAAATCCAGGGATTGGGATCTTCTACAGTGAGAAAATCACGGCAATCCCATAAAAATAACCCAAAGTGTCCCCAAAAACACTTTAAAAAACCCCTAAAAGCCACATAAAACCCCGTAAAAACCCCGAATTTTTTTAATTACAAATTTTTTTATAATTAATTTTATTTTGTATTTTCCCAGCTGTGTCCTGACTGGCAGGTGGATTACGAGTCGTACACCTCCTAAAAACCCCCAAAAAAACCCCAAAAAAACCACACAAAACCCCGTAAAAACCCGAATTTTTTTAATTATAAATTTTTTAATAATAAAATTAATTTTATTTTATATTTCCCAGCTGTGTCCAGACTGGCAGGTGGATTACGAGTCGTACACCTCCCAAAAACCCCCAAAAAAACCCTAAAAAAAGCCCTAAAATCCCCATAAAAACCCCGAATTTTTTTAATTATAAATTTTTTAATAATAAAATTAATTTTATTTTGTATTTTTGCAGCTGTGTCCCGACTGGCAGGTGGATTACGAGTCGTACACAACCCAAAAACCCCTTAAAAAAATCAAATAAAACCCCAAAAACCCCATAAAAACCCCGATTTTTTATGATAATTTTTTTATTACAATTTTTTTATAATAAATTAATTTTTTTTTTATTTTTATTTTTATTTTTTGCAGCTGTGTCCCGACTGGCAGGTGGATTACGAGTCGTACTCGTGGCGCAAGTTGGACCCCGGCAGCTCCGAGTGTCGCTCGCTGGTGACGGAATATTTCCTGTGGGAGGGGGAATTCAGACACGTGGGGAAAGCCTTCAACCAGGGCAAGATCTTCAAATGAGCCCAAAAACACCCGAAAATGGCCCAAAAACACCGGGAATGGCCCCAAAAACACCGGGAACGGCCCCAAAAACACCGGGAATGGCCCCAAAAACACCTGGAACAGCCCCAAATCCGCCTGAAACTGCCCCAGAACACCCAAAAACCTTCAGAATGGCCCCAAAAACACCCAAAATCTGCCTGGAACAGCCCCAAAACTGCCCGAAACGGCCCCAAAAAACACCCGAAACCACCTGGAATGGCCCCAAAAACAACCCAGGACACCCAAAAACACCCGAAACTGCCTGGAACAGCCCCAAAACGGCTCTAAATGGCCCCAAAAATACCCAAAATCCACCTGGAACAGCCCCAAAAACACCCGAAACGGCCCCAAAAACACCGGGAATGGCCCCAAAAACATCCGGAACCGCCTGGAACAGCCCCAGAACACCCAAAAACCTTCAGAATGGCCCCAAAAATACCCAAAATCTGCCTGGAACAGCCCCAAAAACAGCCCAGAACACCCAAAAACACCCCAAACAGCCTGAAATGGCCCCAAAAACAACCAGAACGGCCCCAAAAATACCCAAAACCACCCGGAACAGCCCCAAAACTGCTCTAAATGGCCCCAAAAACACCTGCAACACCCAAAAGCGCCCCAAAA
>NW_026625114.1:18049-19895 GCF_030028575.1 Malurus melanocephalus | reverse complement strand
GCTGCAGGGGGACAGCCTGCTCCACCATGGTCACCATGGGCTGCAGGGGGACAGCCTGCTCCACCACGCTCATCACCACGGCCTGCAAAGGAATTCCAGCTCCGGCGCCTGGAGCAGCTCCTCCCCCTCCTGCACTGACCTTGGTGTCTGCATCCCTCACATATTTCTCAGCCTCCTCCACTGGCAAAACTACTGTGTGCTCCCTTGTTTTGATTTCTTCTTGACTGTGTTTTCACAGAGGTGTAACCACCATCTCCAGCTGGCCCAGGTTTGGTCAGTGGCATGTCCATTACCCTCAGAGCCAACAGCAACTAGCTCTGCTGAACATAATAGAAGCTTCCAGAAGCTTCTCACAGGAGCCATCTTTTTGCCCCTCCCCCCACTTCCAAAAACTGGGCCAAGCAAAACTAACACACGTGGAAATTCTGACCAGCATTTTCTCCACAATCTTGTGGACTCTGGCCTTCCAAAGTATTCCATGTATTTTGGCAAACCCTTGGTAGTTTATGTTCAAGTGCCAAGCTCTCCTTTGGTGTTTCTTGACATTGTTTGATTTTTATAGAGTTTATGCATAAGTGGCTTCCTCCTCACAGTGGTTTGCATTTTTTAAGTAACCTCTAACATATTTGAGACAATTCTCTTGTTTCCCTGAGTTTCCAAAGCACAGTGAGCATCAAGCTCATTGTTCAATCACATTGTTCAACATTCCACATGAAGTGTTGCCTCCAGCTGAGCATGCACACCTTCAGCTGAGTCAGAGCACATCTGCTCTCTAATAAAAATTTCACTTCTTAATAGTCTCCTGATCTGGACTGGGTGCCAGGGAAGCACTGGCAGTGAGCAGCAGCTCCAGTGCAGATAGAGCAGCCAAAATGCTGCTTCAGGACCCAACTGTCYCTCTGTTTGCTTTGGAATTTATTAAGAGACAATTCTAGTTCGTAAGACATTATGCTACAAGGCTGCTGATTTATTAGGCACACACTCAGTAATGTGATTGAGTGTTCTTGTACTCAGTGTGATGCCTGATGATTTTTGYCTTTCCTTTCATGTACCCTTTCATACTTTTATATCCTTTTATACATTTTCTGTACCCTTTATGTATCCCTTGTACCCCTTAGCCCACATGTTTGTAAATTCCTGTAGCCTGATATTCCAGCTTAGTTTAGGAGTTCTGCTGGGCAGAGAGACCAAACATCCTGAGGAAGGGCTCAGTGTGCCCTGTGCTATCTTAAACCAGAGCTCAGCCTTGGGTGAACCCTAGATAGATCTGCTAATTCCTGAAATCTATAAAACTTGTATCCGTGCTATACACGTGTGTGCATTCTGCCATCGAGTTGTGCACCTGGCATCCCAAATACCGAGGTAAAACCCTTTTATCCCCTTAACCGTGTCTGTCTCATTATTAAAAACTGGCCATTGAAGGCAACAATTTGGTTGTGACTAGATACAGATCTGCAGTAGGAAAGATGCTTTCCTTCATGCTGAGTCTCTTAGGGATGCTTAGTTCTCCCTAAAGGAAAGATAAAAAATTAAATGCATGTTGGGTTTTATTTATTGCAGAATAAACAAAGCTATCTAGGTTTTTCTAAATTGTAAAAACTACACACTATGTAAAAGGGAAAAACAACTCAACAAAAAATATTTCTACATCTTCCAAATGAAAAATAATTGCTGGTSRCTGCAGCACTAATGAGCACCGTGCCCGGCTGCTCCCTGTCCGCTGCTGGCTGTGCCCAGACAAGGAGCTCAGCCAGTGCTGCTGGCAGCACCCAGACACCAGAGCTGAAGCCCAAAGGTGTTGCTGGGCTCCAGCCCTGCCCTGGCACCAGGGCTCCTCCTTCAGTCC
>NW_026625114.1:13142-18018 GCF_030028575.1 Malurus melanocephalus | reverse complement strand
GAGGCTGCGGCAGGAACAAAACGGTCTTGAAGGGAGGACAGGGCTGACAGATACAGATGTGTCCAGCGGTGCTCTGTCAGTGGAGTTTTTGGGCTGCAGAGCAGCACCTGTGGAGAGAGAGGTGGCTGAGGTCCCCAGCTACACCTGGGACACAGGGACCCTCGTCCACAGCAGGGCCCAGAGCTGGCCAGGCTGCCCAGCACGGCTGCAGCTGCTGGCACAGCTTGGCCCAACTGGACACTGCCCCTCACGGCCCCAGCGAGCAGTCCTGGCTTTAGGGTGGGTTTAGTCCCAAGTTTAGGCAGGTTTAGGGCTGGTTTAGGGCGGGTTTAGTCCCGGGTTTAGTCTCGGGTTTAGTCCTGGTATAAGTCCCGGGTTTAGGGCAGGTTAAGTCCTGAGTTTAGTCCGGGTTTAGTCCGGGTTTAGTCCCGAGTTTAGGGTGGCTTTAGTCCCGGGTTTAGTCACAGGTTTAGTCCCAGGTTTATGCCAGGTTTAGTCTCGGGTTTAGGTCTTGGGTTTAGGGCGGGTTTAGTCCTGAGTTTAGGGCGGGTTTATAGTGGGTTTAGTACCGGGTTTAGTCCTGGGTTTAGTCCCGGGTTTAGGGCAGGTTTAGTCCCGGGTTTAGGGCGGGTTTAGTCCTGGGTTTTGTCCCGGGTTTAGTCCCGGGTTTAGTCCCGGGTTTAGGGCGGGTTTAGCCCCAAAATTCCCCCAAAATCCCCAAAATCCCCAAAAATCCAAAAATTTTTGAAAACTTTTCCACAATTTGGCGGGTTTAGTCCCTGCCAGCAGGGTCCCTGGTGTCCTGGGTGAGCTGAGTATTGTATTCCCATCATCTGCTGATGTCAGAGGAAAGTTCAACAACCCTTCTGGAACTCTCCATGAGTCGAGACTGCTCTGCTTTGTTTGGTGATGTTCCTCCCTTCAAGGACAATGGGACAGAAAGGAACAACACACACACGTTTTGTTTTGTTTTGTTTTTTTTCTCTCTCGGGATCGGCGGTGGAAAAAGAAGCTGCTCTTCCTGGGACTGCTCCTTTTTCTGCTTTCTTTGGACTTGTTTTTCCTCAAATTTGTTTTTTTTTTTTCCTCTTCGTCATCTGAGAATTGGAGGATTCTCGTGGCACGGCCGGGAGAAAAATCCTTCAGTGAACCACCGGAGAGAGACTCTGCCCAACCCCTCTGGGGCCCGGAGGGGAAGCCACTCCCAGGAGGGAAGAGAAAGSCTTTGGGATCAACAGCTGATTCCACAGGTTTTTATTTCTTTGTGTTTATATAATTTTTAAATAAATAGGGTTTTTTTTTCCCCTTTTCTTTTCACTTTCCTCTCTGTGGAAAAGGTTGTCTCCAGGACCCGGGTGCAGAAAAGAGAGGGGGGAGGGGTTTTGCTGGAACTTGGGAGTGTTTTGCTCCCATTGAATTCATTCAAACCAAAACCCACGCCAGACGCAGGCAGCTCCAGTTTCTTCTTTAATTAATCTTTAATTAATCTTTAATTAATCTTCGTGTCCCAGCTCTCTTTGCTGCAGCAATTCCAGCTCTTTCTCCTGTAGTGATTTTCAGCTCTCTCCCCTCTCTCTGCTCCCAGCGCGTCTTTTCTACGCTTTTCTGATCTCCCGGGTTTAGGGAACGAACCAATCCCACAGGTCCCAGCTCGATGGCACAGCCGGGCTCGGCGCTCATTAATCCTCCAGCGACCACCAAGCATTTTTCATTTTTGAAGATGTAGAAATATTTTTTGTAGAGTTTTTTTTTCCTTTTTACATAGTGTGTGGTTTTTACAATTTAGAAAAACCTAGATTTGCTTCTTCAGCAATAAAAAACCCAACATGCATTTAATTCTTAATCATTCCTTTAGGGAGAACTATGCCACGCTAAGAGATCCAGCGTGCAGGAGAGCTCTTTCCCTAAACCCAGGACTAAACCCAGGACTAAACCCAGGACTAAACCTGGGACTAAACCCGCCCTAAACTCGGGACTAAACCCGCCCTAAACCCGGGACGAAACATGGGACTAAACCGGGACTAAACTCAGGACTAAACCCAGGACTAAACCTGCCCTAAACCCAGGACTAAACCCAGGACTAAACTCGCCCTAAACCTGGGACTAAACGCGCCCTAAAGCCTCCCTAAACCCGCCCTAAACGCGAGACTAAACTCGGGAATAAACCCGCCCTTAACCCGACCTAAACCCAGGACTAAACTCGAGACTAAACTTGCACTAAACCCGCCCTAAATTCGGGACTAAACCCGTCCTAAACGCAGGACTAAACCCGCCCTAAACCCGCCCCAAACCCACCATAAACCCGGGACTAAACTCAGAACTAAACCCGGGACTAAACCTGCCCTAAGCCTGCCCTAAATCCGCCCTAAACCGAGGACTAAACCCGCCCTAAACCTGGGATTATACCCGCCCTAAACTCGCCCTAAACCCGGGACTAAACCCGCCTTAAACCCGCCCTAAAACCGCCCTAAACCCAAGAATAAACCCACGCTAAACCTGGGACTAAGCCCGGGACAAAACCCGCCCTACACCTGGGACTAAACCCGGGACTAAACCTGCCAAAAACCTGTCCTAAACAGGGGACTAAACCCAGGCCTAAACACGTCCTAAACCCGCCCGAAACCCGAGACTAAACCCAGGACTGAACTCGAGACTAAACTTACACTAAACCCACCCTAAACCCACCTAAAACCCATCCTAAACCCTCCCTAAAAGCGATCGAAAGCCGCCCTAAACCCGGGACTAAACCCAGGAATATACCCACTCTACACCCGGGACGAAACTCGAGACTAAACATGCACTAAACCCTCCCTAAACCCTCCCTAAACCCGCCCTAAACCCGCACTAAACCCGGGGTTAAACTCGGGACTAAACCCACCCTAAACCCTGCCTAAACCCGCCCAAAACCGTCCCTAAACCCGGGACTAAACCCTCCCTAAACCTGCCCTAAACCCGCATAAACCTGCCCTAAAGCCGCCCTAAACCTGCCCTAAACCTGGGACTAAACTCGGGAATAAACCCGCCCTTAACCCGACCTAAACCCGGGACTAAACTCAAGA
Organism: Malurus melanocephalus; assembly: GCF_030028575.1. Classification (NCBI taxonomy): domain Eukaryota; kingdom Metazoa; phylum Chordata; class Aves; order Passeriformes; family Maluridae; genus Malurus; species Malurus melanocephalus. Next base: position 14,959 of record NW_026625114.1, on the reverse strand, counting down.
TTAAACTTGAACTAAACCCGCCCTAAACATACCCTAAACCCGCCCTAAACCCACTCTAAACCCAGGACTAAACCCACTCTAAACCCGGGATAAAACTCGAGACTAAACATGCAATAAACCCGCCCTAACCCCACCCTAAACCCGCCCTAAACCCGGGACTGAACCCATCCTAAACCTGGGACTAAACTCAGAACTAAACCCGGGACAAAACCCTCCCTAAACCCTCCCAAAACCCGACCTAAACCCGGGACTAAACTCGGAACTAAACCCGGGACTAAACCCGCCCTAAGGCTGCCCTAAACCCGCCCTAAACCGAGGACTAAAACCGCCCTAAACCTGGGATTATACCCGCCCTAAACCTGCCCTAAACTCGGGACTAAACCCACCCTAACGCCGCCATAAACCCACCCTAAACCCTCCCTAAACCCACCCTAAACTCGCCCTAAACCCGGGACTAAACCCGCCTTAAACCCGCCCTAAAACCGCCCTAAACCCAAGAATAAACCCACACTAAACCTGGGACTAAGCCCGGGACAAAACCCTCCCTAAACCGGCCCTAAAACCTCCTTAAACCTGCCCTAAACCCACCCTAAACCCAGGACTAAACCCGCCCTAAACCCGCACAAAACACGGCCTAAACCCGGGAATTAACCCACCCTAAACCCACCCTAAACGTGGAACTAAACCCGCCCAAACCCCGGGACTAAGCCTGCCCTAATCCTGGGACTAAACCCTCCCTAAACCAGCTCTAAATCCGGGAGTAAACCCGCCCAAAACCTGCTCTAAACCCGGGGTTAAACCCAACTTAACCTGCCCTCAACCCTCCCTAAACCCGCTCTAAACCCGCCCAAAACCCGCCCTAAACCCGGGACTAAACCTGCTCTAAACCCACTCTAAAGCTGGGACTAAATCCGCCTGAAACCAGCCTTAGACCCGCCCTAAAGCCAGGATTAATCCACCGTAAACCCGGGATTAAACCCTCCCTAAACCTGCTCTAAACCCACCCTAAACCCGGGACTAAACCCGCCCTAAACCTAGGACTAAACCCAGGACTATATCTGCCCTAAACCCGCCCTAATCCTAGGACTAAACCCAACACTAAACCCGCCCTAAACCCAGGTATAAACCCGTGTCTAAAAACCGCCCTAAACCCGGGACTAAACCCACCCAAAACCTGCCCTAAACCCACCCAAAACCCGCCTAAACCCGCCTCAAACCTGCCGTAAACCCAGGACTAAACGCCCCCTAAACCCGCCCTAAACCCGGGACTAAAACAGCCCTAAACCCGGGAATAAATCCGGGAATAAACCCGCGAGAAACTGGCCCTAAACCTGGGGCTAAACCCACCCTAAACCCCGGACTAAACCCTACCTAAACCCACCCTAAACCCGGGACTTAACCAGAGAATAAACCCGCCCTTAACCCGCCCGAAACCTGGGACTAAACCTGGGAATAAACCCGTCCTAAACCTGGGAATAAACCCGCCCTAAACCCGCCTTAAACCCACACTAAACCTGCCCTAAACCTGCCCCAAGCCTGGGACTAAACCCAGGACTAAACCTGGGACTAAACTCAGGATTAAACCCGGGACTAAATCACCCCTAAACCCACTCAAAACCCGGGGAAAAACCCGCCCTAAACCCGGGACAAAACCCGCCCTAAAAATGGGACTAAACCCAGGAGTAAACCTGCCCTAAACCCTTCCTAAATCCAGGACTAAACCCGCCCTAAACCCAGGACTAAACCTGCCCTAAACCCCCCCTAAACCCACCCTAAACCCACCCTAATATCTCCTTAAACCCGCCCTAAACCCGGGA
>NW_026625114.1:6736-7990 GCF_030028575.1 Malurus melanocephalus | reverse complement strand
ACTAAACCTGCCTAAACCCGGGACTAAACCCGCCCTAAACCCAGGACTAAACCCGCCCTAAACGTGCACTAAACCCACCCTAAACCCGGGACTAAACCTGCCCTTAACCTGGGACTAAACCCATCCTAAACCTGGGACTAAACCCGACCTAAACCAGCCCTAAGCCTGCCGTAAACGCGGGACTAAACCCGCCCTAAAGTCAGATCTAAACACACCCTAAACCCGTCCTAAACCTGGGACTAAACCTGCCCTAAACCCTCCCTAAACGCAGGACTAAACCTGGGACTAAACCCGGGACTAAACCCGCCCTTACCCTGGGACTAAAACCACCCTAAACCCGGAACAAAACATGCCCTAAACCCACCCTAAACCTGGGACTAAACCCACCCTAAACCCACTCTAAACCCGCCCTAAACCCGCCTTAAACGCGGGACTAAACCCACCCTAAAACCACCCTAAACCCGTCCTAAACCCAGGACTAAACCCGCCCTAAACCTGCACTAAACCCGCCCTAAACCCGGGACTAAACCCATCCTAAACCTGGGACTAAACCCGACCTAAACCAGCCCTAAACCTGCCACAAACGTGGGACTAAACCCGCCCTAAACTCGGATCTAAACACGCCCTAAACCCGGAACAAAACATGTCCTAAACCCACCCTAAACCCGGGACTAAACCCACCTTGAACTCTGGACTAAACCCACGCTAAACCCGTCACAAAATCTGCTTTAAACCTGGGACTAAACCCATCCTAAACCCGGGACTAAACCCGCCCTAAACCTGGGACTAAACCCGCCCTAAACCCACCGTAAACCCGAGAGTAAACCCGCCCTAAACCCGCCCTAAAACCTCTCTAAACCCACCCTAAACCCAGGACTAAACCTGGGACTAAAACCCCCCTAAAACTAGGACTAAATCCGCCCTAAACCTGGGACTAAACCCGGGACTAAACCAGAAAGTAAACCCACCCTAAAGCCGCCCTAAACCTGCCCTAAAACCGGGACTAAACGCGGGACTAAACCCGCACTTAACCCGGGACTAAACCCAGGACAAAACCCGGGACTAAACCCGGGACTGAACCTGCCCTAAACCCGAAACTAAACCCACCCTAAAGCCAGGACTAAACCCACCTTGAACTCGGGACTAAGCCCACACTAAACCCGTCACTAAATCTGCCCTAAACCTGGGACTAAACCCATCCTAAACCCGGGACTAAACCCGCCCTAAACCCGCCCTAAACCCGGGACTAAACCC
>NW_026625114.1:3452-4880 GCF_030028575.1 Malurus melanocephalus | reverse complement strand
GGGACTAAACCCCCCCTAAACCCGGGACTAAACCCACCCCAAACCTGGGACTAAACCCGGGACTAAACCCGCCCTTAACCCGGGACTAAACCCACCCTAAACCCGCCCTAAACCTTCCCTAAACCCGAGACTAAGCCTGGGACTAAACCCGCCCTAAACCGAAGATTAAACCTGGGACTAATCCCGTCCTAAACCCGCCCTAAACCTGGGACTAAACCCACCCTAAATCTGGGACTAAACTTGCCCTRAACCYGGGATTTAACCCGGGCCTAAACTCGGGACTAAACCCGGGACTAATCCAGCCCTAAACCCGGGACTAAACCCAGTCTCTGCTCTTGGGCCATCAAGGTCTGTGGGAATGACTCATAGAATTATATCATCCCATTGTCAGATGCCCCACCCAGAGAGGAGGAACTGGACATCCCTAGCAGCATAGACTGAGGCTCTGGAACACTGGGATACTTCTTCCACAGGATTCCCAGAGGAGAGGAGCTTGAGAASCACTACTGGACCTTCAGAGACGGACTCGACCTGTCTTCAGGATCACTGCTTCAATGAGAGCACATCCATCATTCCAACGGGACTGCAGCCACCACCCTGCCCAACAGTGTGTCAGGTTGTATTCTGGCTGTCAGTTTAAGCTGTTGTTGTTTCTGTATTATTGCCTTTATTTTAATTTTTCCTATTAAATTGTAGTTCTGACTTAGAATCACTTGCAACATATTTGCGTGGTTATAATTTCCCTGCTGGTTTGCTTTCAAACTTGAACACCGGGTGAGGCACCTCCACCTTCACCTGGAGCCAAGGGAATGTGGGACCCCCTGGGAGAGCCAGAATAGGGAACCTTGAGACCCCCCAAGTGGGGAGAACAGAGAGGGGCAATAGTGGGACCAGGGGATCCCCGGCACTGTGGAGGAGCAGAGCCCTGTGTCTCCCAGGACCTCAAAGAGGGGAGCTCAGAGAGGGGGAAGTGCCACGATTCTCGGGACCCTCAACAGCCTGGAGAGGGGGAGATGGCACTCCTCGGACCCCCTGTGCCCCAAAGCAGAGAATAAGGAGAGAAGTCTAGAGGTAGACTCGAGCAGAGGGACCTTCAAACGTAAGTTGCTCATCCCTTGTTTTTCCCCAGCCCAGCATTTCCCATTCTCAACCATTGGCTGGATAAAGCAGGAGGCTATGAGGAAGAGGAAGATGTCCCAGGACCCCCAGGCAGGTGAGGAGGAAGTCACTTGTCCTTTCCTCTCTCTCCTGCTCCATCTCCCAGCCCAGCATCGCCCCGGCTGCAGGACAACCCCGCTGCAGACACCGTCCTGCTGGTGATGGGCTGGGGGGATCTCCTTCCCCTTCCCTCTGGCACGGAGGCAAATCCCATCCTCTCCTTGTCCTTCCTCCCCCAGACAATGAGCTGAGGATGGAGACCAAGGAGGA
>NW_026625114.1:0-1432 GCF_030028575.1 Malurus melanocephalus | reverse complement strand
GGAAGGGAGCGGGACATTGCCATCCCCACGGATCAGGGCTGGGAGCAGCACCTGGGCCAGGGGAAGGAAACACTGGGAGCGACTGGGAGTGACTGGGAGTGACTGGGACCACACTGAGAGCAACTGGGAGTGACTGGGACCACACTGAGAGCAACTGGGAGTGACTGGGACCACACTGAGAGCAACTGGGAGAGACTGGGACCGCAGTGAGGGCTACTGGGAGCTACAGAGAATGATGGGTGTGTGCTGGAGGCAACTGGGATATACTGGGATATACTGGGAAAGAATGAGATCATCCTGGGAACAACTGGAACTCTGCTGGGCCTACTGGGGTGACTGGGAATGAGCATGCTGGGGGCAACTGGGACTGTCTAAAATGATACTGGAGGGGACAACACTGGGGGCAACTGGGACCATGCTGGGGGTGACTGGGAGCAACTGGGAGTGACTGTGTCTGCACTGGGGACCGCTGAGATCATAGTGACAGTGACTGGGACTGTACCAGGGGCTACTGGGTGTAACAGGGATCATACTGGGAGGAACTGGGAGCAACTGAAGCCATGCTGGAGGTAACTAGGACCACACTGAGGGTGACTGGGATCCCACTGGGAGTGTGTAGGAGCAAGGTGTGGGAATTTGCACCACATTTGGGGCACCTGGGATATACTGGGATCAACTGGGACCACACTGGCTGTGACTGGAAGTTGCTGTGGGCAACTGGAATCATGCTGAAAGTAACTGGGAAGAAGTGGGAGCCCCTGGGATCATGCTGGGGGTAACTGGGATATACTGGGAGAGTCACAGGGATCATACTTTGAGTAACTAGAACCAGAGCAAGTGAATCCATGCTGGGATCATACTGGGAGTGGCTGGGGTCATACTGGGAATGACTGGGATCATACTGGGAATGACTGGGATTAGAGTAGGTGTAAATGGAAACTTACTGGGGAGTGACTGGAAGCCACTAGGCCTATGCTGGGACCCAGCTAGGGACACACTGGGAGGAACTGGGAGCAACTGGGTTAATGCTGGAAGCAACTCTGAATAGCTGGGAATGCTGGGTGCATGCTGGTGACAACTGGGATGTACTGGGAGTGACTAGGATAATCCTGCTTAGGTAACTGGGAGTGCTGGGAATGACTCCCAGAATGTCCAGGGTAACTGGGATGTACTGGGAGTGTCTGAGACCATATGGGTGTTGACTGGGACCACACTGGGAGCCACTGGGAATGTGCTGGAAGATGGAGATGCACCCTGTGCCTCATGGCACTGCCCAGAACAGCACCTGTGATGTCACAGCCCCCTCTATGATGTCACAAAGTAACACTTGGATGTCACAAGCGACGACTGAGGCACAGACTCCATACTGGTATGCGAAGACGTTTATTGCGCTGTAGTAAATTCCTTATATATCGTAAATTAGCCTGGAAGT
>NW_026625113.1:9563-14958 GCF_030028575.1 Malurus melanocephalus | reverse complement strand
TGATGCCTCGGCAGGAGCCGCTGCCGGAGCAGCGCTGCCTCGTCCCGGTTCCTCTCGGTGTCCGGGAGTGTTCCCGGAGCTGCGGGACCGGGCTGGAGCCACATCGGGTACCGGGAGGTGTCCAGGGCTGAGATGGGATCAACCTGAACGCTCCTCACACCCCAGAGAGTCCCGGGACTCATTTTCCTCCATCCGCCCCCTGCTCAGAGTCTTTTTGTGGTCCTGAAGGACCGAGCAAAGGGGTCTGTGGTGSTGACCCTCACTGAGTGCCCCGATATTCCCGGTGACCATTCCTGGAATTTGCTTCTTGTTCCAGAACTTGCCAAAAACCCGAGTGTCATTCTCTTTATTTCTGCCCCGTTTCCACCCACATTTATCACCCTGTGTGCAGGCTTTTACACTCCTTTTATCTCTTTTTCCAGTCCTTAAGCTGCATCCAGCAGCTTCAGAGGATCTGAAAATTTCTGTTCCCTGCTCTTCATCAAGTTGTTGGGGTTTTTTTTTTGTTTGTTTGTTTGGTTTTTTGTTTGGTTTTTTTTGTTGGTTTTTTTGGGGTTTTTTTGTTGTTTTTTTTTTGTTTGTTTGTTTGGTTGGTTTTTTGTTTGTTTTGTTTGAGACTCTTCCTCTCTTGAGAGCAGTCTCAGCAGCCATTTCCAAATACAAAGTGTCACAAGGACTCTGCCATGGGATCAGGACACTCAGTGCGCCCCCTGCAATGGTCACGGTGACTTCCACAAATGCATTTTGCAGAAGCGACTGCTGAAGCCGATCCCAGCAAGAAGAATTTCCCTTTTTGTGCCCCTCTTCTTCTGCTCTTTGTCTCGAGTTCACTCCTGATCGTTTTGCTCCAAACCCATCAGGGCCAGGAGGCTCAATTTACTGGAGTAGCACAAATTCCTCCCTGGATATCCAAGGCCCCGCGGTTCTATGGAGCTCTGCTCCAGCTTTATTTGGGAAGGCATCCAGCAATGAGTCACAGTGACTATTTTGGATCATTTGATTGGTCTGTTTTCATAAAAAGTTAATTAATCACAGTGACTATTTTGGATCATTTGATTGGTCCGTTTTCATAAGAATTTGCATGAGCCAACACTTGCCGTGGAGCCCTGGAGGGGATTTTAGCATAGGAAATGTGTTTGGGCTGCGGTGAAGGCGAAGCTGTGAGCTTGTGGTTACAATGTAACCATTCCCCCCCCCGTTTCATAGATTAAAAACAGATACAATGTTTCCTTTCCCCAAATACAAAGTATCTCACTTCAGTTACAATGTTACCCCTTGCTTTCCCTCAGCCCTCTGGGTTTGGGGACAACAATCCCGCTGTGCACGGACCCGAACCCTTTTTAAGCCCAGCCTGAAGCCCCCATGGGCCGCTGCTCAGCTTCACCGCGGCTCTGGGGTGACAACGCTCAGCAGGGTCCTTTCCCCTGGGGCTGCAGAGGGGCCGGGCCCCGCTCCTGGAGGTGCCCCCGGGCTCCTGTTGCAATTCCTGCCCTGCTGTGTCCATCCCATGGCTCTGGACAACTGCCCACGGGAAATCCTGGGRTGTTTCACCCAAAGATAGGAGCAGTTCCTGAGCTCTGCCCCCCTTTCCCCTGCACAGCTCTGTGGGGTTTGATGGGGCCGAGCACAAAGCAGCTCCCGGGGTTTCGTGTTCTGTGCCCTGGCTTGGATCCTGGTTCTCTCAAATGCCATTGGGAGCTCTTGTACCCAAACCAGTGAAGATTCCTGACAGATTTCACTCAGCTGTCGATTAAAAATAGAATTCAACCTTTCTGCCTTCCCAGTGCCCTTTGGACAGTGTGGAGTTTGTAAATCCCACTGAATTCCCCAGGCCCTGCTGACTGCTCCCACTGTTCCTGGAACAAACTGGGACCCTCCGGCCGGTGCCATCCCTGGAGCAGCTCCAGAGTGAGGAATGATTTGATTTAGCAATATTTTCAATGTTTGTTTTGCAGTGAAACACTTCAGGCACCTGGAAAATTCACCAGGAAAAGGAATTCACAGTTCTCAGTGTGGGGGTTTTCTGTGAAGCCAATTTACCAACAACCCCCGGAATTTTCCAGACTACAGCACCCACATCAGCACATATTCATAGTACTTGGGGTATTTTTTCTATATTTGTCACCTTTTTGAGTTTTGAAGGTACAATTTCAGTCATTTTACAGCTCATTCTTTCCTTTCTGAAGTGTTTTACACATTTTTTCTGCTCTCACATGATTACATTGTGCTCTCTGTTCCCTCTTTCTCTCATAATCACCTCAGGATCTGTTCCCTGTCCAGTGCTGGTGTCTGTCCATCCACTGGGATGAAATCCAGAATTTCACATTTCAGTTCCCTGGCAATCTCTTGCACCACGTTCAGGTCATGTTGAACACGTGGCAGAGCGATCTCTCCTTGTGAAACTAAAATTTGTTTTTTCTTTGAACCTCCTTAAGTGCGTTGACCGCAAAGACATTTCCCTATTTTGGTCTTATTCTGTTTGTCGGATTTGCTCTGCAGTGCTGAATTTGAACTTTTTGCACCCAGTTTTGCTGCTTCCTGTCTTTCTGTTCCATATTTGACAAAACACGCTGTGTGTGCACACAAACCCACTCTTCATATCACACTAAGCCAAACCACACTGCAATCTCTCTAAATGTTGATTCTAATTTTGGTGGTTTTTTTTCAGTTCCAATGCTCCTGTTAAAGCAACCATTTCATCCTCATGTCTTACAAAATCTCACAGCAGAGCTTTAGATTCAGTTTCCTCCCCCAGGGTGGTGACTGCAAACCCAGAAATGCCTTCGTTGGAAACAAATTTCTTGCCTTCTATGCACCATTTTGACTAAACTCAGAAACAGTTCTTTCCTTCTGTGCACATTTCTGGTTCTCTATCAGACTTTGAGTTTGGATCTGGCTCAACTGGAATTGAAACTTGTTGTGGTTGTTTGCACAATCACAAGAAGTTTGATACACACCCCACTCATATCCTGGAGTGTTTTTCACTGTGGAGCCCGGCGGGATGAACAACAGAGGAGTTTTCAGGGTAATTTCCTTTCCCATTGTTCAGGCTCCCTCCTGTCCCAAATCTCTGTGCCTCAATGTCCCAAATCCCTGTGCCTCAATGTCCCCCAGCCCTCGGGCTCTGTCCCTCAGTGCATTCAGGGATTGTGAAGCAGCAGCTCTGTGGTTGTGATTGCTCACGACCATCTGGGCCAAACTGGGCTCATTTTAGGGAGCTGTTTGGAGAAATGTGCAGTGACTCATCCCTGAGACACTGGGCAATGCGCCAGAACCCTGGGGAAAATTTGTTATCTCAGAATCGAAATATTCAAATGATTTCTGGGAGATGCAAAGCTCAAAGACAGAACCCTCCCCCAGTGTTCCCAGTAGCTGATGTAGTGCAGCCCCAGTTCCATCTGCCCACACATCATGAAATAATAATGAGGAATTTTGCAAGTCCCCACTTATTAATCCCTGATTCCTGATCTGAGCCCAACCATGCCAAGGAACATCTGCAACTCCCTCACAGTTTAAGGCTCCTGCTCTGTTTACTTTCCCCTTGGAGAATTTCCAACCCCACAAATGTCCCAGATATTTCCCCCTCACCCCTTTTCCCTCAGAGAATTTCAAACCCCACAAATGTCCCAGATATTTCCACCCCTTTTCCCTCAGAGATTTTCAAACCCCACAAATGTCCCAGATATTTCCCCCCTCACCCCTTTTCCCTCAGAGAATTTCAAACCCCACAAATGTCCCAGATATTTCCCCCCCCTCACCCCTTTCCCCTCCATTCCCCGTGACCATTTCACACCCAGAAGTTCAATCATTCAACACTCGGGTCCCTGCTCTGCTCTTCAGTGTCCTCTCAGCACATCAGCAGAGCCCCGTGGGGATCAAAGCTCTTCCATTGCTCTCGTTCCTTTGCCGGTGCAGTCCCAAAAATCCTGGGGCTGTTTTTAAACCCTCGAGCTCGAGCAGTCCTGGCTGGGGATTTTTCCACTGAGATGGGAACAGTTCCTGTCTCGAGTAGCCCAGAGATGTGCAGGAAAGGTGACCTTGAAATGTGTTCCAGTGAACCCTGCCAAATTCCCTTTAGTGGGGTGAGCAGTGTGGATGGCTCAGCTCCCATCTTTTATTAACTGCTATTAACTCCTGTGCTAATTGAGCATCTCTGACATTCGCAGCTGTGCCTGGCAAAATGGGGGGGTTGAACCCAGAGTCACATTGCACCGTGAACCCACTCCCTAAAAATCTTAACATCACTAAAATTAGTGATTTTTTTGACTTTTTCTTTTCAGCTTGCAGGAATGTTGTTTCACTCTTACTAGGCCTTTTTTGCACATTCAGTTGCATTCTTATGGGTTCTATTCATTGGTTCCTTCCATAAAGGATGTTTTTGCATCCTCGGTTTGATTTGGGATAAGCTCAGATCAGGAAGTCACTCCCTGCCCTATGAAAATGGAATGTTCCAAACAATAATAGTCAGGAATAAACTCACATTGGACTCTGATTTTAATCTGAATTTCCCCTTCACAAGACTTGATCTCTACCTTCAATTTTCCCAGTGAGTTTTCCTCCCAATAACAATTCCGGAGAGTTCAGCACGTACAAGAGTCCATGGGTTGTCCATCATTTCCCCAGTTTGAATTTATTTGGATGGAAAAGGTGCCCGTTTGACCGACAGCTGTGACAAGGTCACCCCTTCCCTTCCCTTGCAGGGTGTTTCATATGGAATAAAGCAGCTCCTGTATTCACCAAAAATCCGAATTTTCCATTTCCAGAAGCTCTTCTGGGGCAGAAACTTCTGGTTCCCTTCAGAATTTCTCTGCTCTTGCCAGGAGAGGGTTTGGAGCAGTCCTGGGTTTTACCTGAGGGTGCTCTCAATGTCCATCCTTTTACAAAATGCACCTGGATTTGTTCCCAATCTTCCTAATTCAGGACAAGGAACTGAGCTCCTTCCCCCGCCAAGAGAATCCACCCTTCCTGAAAGCAAAGTCCCCTGGTTGATGATTTACCTCTGACTCATGTTAATTTATTACCTTTTATTATCTTTATTGAACCCTTATCTGATGCTGTGCCCGGCTTGTTTAACACTCTCTCCATGGGGATCTTAAACCCAAATATAATCCTTATTTTTCCAGAAAATCCAATTGCTTAGAGCAGCCTTGTCCTATGTCACAGATGGAACAAGAGTGACATTAATTGAATTTATTATCAAACAGATCGGAGCAGGAGAATGAGAAATGAACCAAATCCTAAAGAAAACACCTCCACCGTTCCCTCCATCCCTCTTTCGATCTCTCCCCCGCCCCCGGTGCCGCAGGGTTTGGGGGTCACACTCGGGCCCTGTCACTGCCTCTCACTCAGGGGAGGAATCCTTGTCCTGCTCCGCTCTGGGCTCCAGCGGGGCTGC
>NW_026625113.1:0-8898 GCF_030028575.1 Malurus melanocephalus | reverse complement strand
ACAGCAGTGACCGGAGCCCGGTGAGGGGACAGTGACCGGAGCCCGGTGAGGGACAGTGACCGGAGCCCGGTGAGGGGACAGCAGTGACCGGAGCCCGGTGAGGGGACAGTGACCGGAGCCCGGTGAGGGAGGAGTCCGGGACAGGGAATGGGTTGGGACGGGATGAGTTTGAGCGTCCCTCGCAACACAAAACCCTCGGGAACAGAAACAGCCGCGCTCCGATTCGCTCGGGGCGGGAGGGGCGGGACGGGCTGTGGAACGGATTCTCCTCCCGCCTCCCCGGGGGCGGAGCCGAGTTCCGCCTTTCCTGGCCGGAGTCGCCTCACTCCGTTATCAGACCTTATCAGCGAAAGGGCGCTGCCAGCGCTCGCTGTGCCCGGGCTCAGAGCCGCCAGGGCAGGGAATGCCGGGGACAATCCTGAGCCCCTTCAGGGGTTGATTTTTGTCACCTCAGTCCCCTCAGTGCCCGCTCTGCAGGAGATGAACCTCCAGGAGCAGGAGATGATGTGGAAGCTGCTGTGTGCCTGCCGGGGCTGGGGCTGGGGGTTTCTTTGTCCTTCTGGAACCATCCCAGAACTCACCCTGTGTCCCTGGCACTGCATGTTCATACCCAGCCCTGTATTTCTATGCTCATTGAACCGTTTCTGTATTGCCTGGACACCTGTGCTGCCACAGCGATGTCCCTTGGGTGGGACAAGGTGCCAGCAGTGCCAGGTTGGGATGTGACCCCACAGGGACCATTCCCAAAGGGTTGCACTGGATGATCCTCGTGGGTCCCATCCAACTGCGAGGATTCTGTGATGCTGTGCCATGGCCGTGTGTGACCCCGGCTGTGTTACGGTGCCAGCGCTGCTGCTGTCGTTGCCTTCCTCATGATTCCATTGCTGTTTGTGGTGCTGAGCCAACCCATCCATACATTCCATCCCTGCCTGTGCCCAAAATCGCTGCTGTCCCTTCCTGTGCCGGTGCCGAGGGCAGAACGGGAATGGAATGGCGGGGGTGGAGCCGCTCCCTTTGTGATCGGAGCTCAGGAGCTCAGAGCTTTCTCTCTGTCCCGGCAGCGTTTGCTGAGCGGAGGCTCCGCCTCGGAGGGGATTCCTGGGGCTCGGTGACAGCCACAGGAGCGTCGCTTCTGTGTCACCACCGATCTGCGGGGAGCAGGGACAGGGCAGGGCTGAGCCGGCAGCGCCTCCTGAGCCCTCCTGAGCCCGGAGCAGCCCGGATCCCTCATGGGTCTCTTAACCTGCGATCCTCCTTGTCAAACTGTGCCCGAGGCTGATCTCCAAAAGGCTTTCTCAGCACTCCTGGTGTCCCCTGAGCGAGGTGCTCTTTGTGCCAAAAAGGATCCCAGCTGTGAACTGGAGAAGAGTGAATTGTGCTCTGCTCATGGGGTTGTGAAGGAGCTCCTGTGTGCCCAGAATGGATCAGCTGTGGGATTCACACACAGAAAGACTATGAAAGGATTTCTGGGTGAGTGCAGGGACAGGGAGGGGACAGTGTCACCCAGAGCCCAGGGCTGGCACGGCTGGGGCTGTTCCCAGGGCTCTGGAAGGGGTCTCTGGTACTGGGCAGTTCTCTTGTGTGAAATGTCCCCAACTGTCCCCTGTCCCTGTTTGTCCCCTGGCCCTGTCCCTGGTCTCTCCTGCTCCCAGCTGAGTGAGGGGCTCACGGGCTGGGGGTCCCTCCTGCTCAGGACAGCCCCGTCCTCACGGCCAGCGTCTGTGTCCTGCTTTTGCAGCTGCACTCGAGAGGATCAGATCCCACCCCAAAATAACCCTGGGGGTGCTGATTCTGCTCCTGCTCCTGCTCCTGGTTCTGGGTGTGTCCTTGGCTGTTGTGTCAGGTAAGGGAGGGGCAGCTGCCTCAGCCCCTGGGGCAGAGCGGGGTCCCTGCTCCATGTGGAGGGGAATCCTCGGAGCTTTTCCTCTTCCCCTGCAGGGAGAAGCTGTGGAGAGACCCCAGTTACCCCAGTTACCCCAGTTACTCCAGTTACCCCAGTTACCCCTGACACTCCAGTGCTGCTGGCCTGTCCCCATGAGTGGATCGGATATCGTGGGATCTGCTACTTCCTCTCGAGGGATCAGCTCAGCTGGGATCAGGCTCAGGCTCGGTGCTCTGAGCTCGGGGCCTCCCTGGCCGTGCTCCAGGATGATGAGAGGGTGAGTGAGGGGTTTTGGGGAGCCGAGGGGATCCTTGGGAGCTCCTGGGCCGGGGGTGCAGCTCCCAGTGCCGACTCCTCTCTCCTTTCCAGGAATTCTTCTTTCGTCTCTGTGGGAACGAGGATCACTGGCTCGGCATGCACAGACGGGGCCGGGAGCTGCAGTGGGAGAATGGCAACAGCAGCTTCAACTCCTCGTGAGTCCTGGGGCGCCTGGGGGGCACAGGGAGGGGATGGGGACACAGGGGCACAAGGTGTCCCCCAGCAGTTCCAGCACTGTCTCTGCTCCTCCCTGCAGGGTCGAGGTCCGTGGCAATGCAGAGTGCGTGTTCCTGGCTGAGAATCACCTCGGGAGTGGGAGTTGTTCAAATCCGCGGCCCTATGTCTGCAGCAAACCCCAAATTCACCTGTGGCAGGGCATGGAGGGAACATCTCCTCTGTACTGAGCAGGCACAGCTTTGCCTCCTTCCTCTCAGCAAGGGGATGTCCTTCCTCTGCCACAGCCTCTGCCTTACAATCACTCTTTGTCACCTCCGTGTGTCACTTTGTAGGGTCCCTTCAGTGCTTGCTCTCAGGGTCACCTCAGAGCCCGGTCTCTGGGAGATGAACACTCAGAAAGAGAGAATGTTAGAGCCTTTCACTAGGTGCATTTCTTTCTCCTGGAGCTATCCAGGTCAGCATATTTTGTCTGAAATGCTAAGTTTTCATTCATGAAGTCACTATACGTGTACTTACATAACCACGTGGATATAACACCGAAAAGCGCTGCCATGCCATTAATAATGCCGAGGCTGCGATGTTCTGGTATTGAATACCATCTTATTCTGTCACTTGTTAATTAACACTTGTGAAGTGCCGTCCCCACCCCATCCTTCGTGTCTGTTGGGAGCTCAGATAGTTTTCTTCCTTTTGCCCAGGCTTTTGGCAATCAGCAGTGAGCTTATCAGGGCAACCAGCGCTCCAGGACCCAGTCTTGTTCCCTAGTTCTTTTAATAACAACCGATTGGGTCTAATATAAAATGAATTATTGCTTATTAGACACAAGAAAATAACAGACTAATGAGTTTGCGGCAAATTATATAATGCACAGAAATCAAAGAAACCATTAATAGACCAAGTACAGCAGTTTTAAAATGAAGCTTAAAATGCAGCAGGCACTAAAGGTGTCTATAAGTTCAGCTGACAAAGAAATTGTACAACTTAGGATTCTGTATATCTTAGCAATCCAGTTGGTGGTGGGAGTATGCATTGAAGTCTTTTCCTTCAGGCCCCAGAGAAGTAACTCAAAGTCTGCATCCGGACTTTGAGGAGAGGCTTTCACACTCTTCCAGTGAGTATGTGAGAGGCTTCTGCCTTTTAGAAATTTTGTGCATCTTTTATAGAGCACAACTGACACTTTTGGTCACTGTTATCATTTTCTTTCATCTCTCTTGATAACTACCCTTCATACCAAGATGTTGATTCCTGGTCGGGTGATGAGACTCTCGGGTGTCAAGGATAACTCCTGCTGGGCCCTTTGATCCAGCCTGGGTTATCTCTTGCACGTGCCAGCCGGATTTGAGAGAGGGAGAGGGGGATACGTCCTGCCACAGTGTCCCTTGGCAGCCCCATCCTTTCCCCTTCTCCCCCTGTCCAATCCCAGCTGGTGGAGCCTCAGAGCTGCCATGGAGGAGGTGAGAAATCTCTCCCCTTCTCCTGCCTGAGGGATTTGGGGCCATTTCCCATTTTTTTGGGGGGGAAATCAAAGCGATGTGGGGCTGAGGATGAGTTGTGGGACTAACCCGGCCCGTTCCTGTCCCCCATTCGGATCAATCAGCGTTCAGGGACAAAGAGTGGTGGCAGAATCAGCCGGGTGAGGTGCAAATCACCCCTCAAAGTGTGCTGCTTTCCCAGGCAATGTCACAGCTTGCTGTGCTCAGCTGGAGGCCATGGAACTGCTGCTGCTCTGAACCCGCAGGAGTTCTGTGTGACCTGGGGCTGAAGATGCTGGGAGCTGGGGATGAATCCAGGATGGAGCAGAGACCCCCCCGCAGGAGCCCAGGGCAGAGCAAGACAAGGATTCCTCCCCCTGAGTGAGAGGAAGTAACAGGGCTTGATTGTGACCCTGTCCTGGTTTGACTCGGTCCAATTTATTGTGGTGGTTAGATGGGACTGAAAAACCACAAAGATGGCTCCTGTGAGGATGTTCTAGAAGCTTTCTCCTTCTTCTCCAGCAAAAGGAGCCTTACCCTGAGTTTTAGAGCCAATCCATTGTGGCTCTGAGGTTGCTGGCCAGGTCTGGGCCAATTGCACAGGCTGGTTACACCTCTGTGAGGGTGTATGATCTTGTGTTTAAGAATTCAGAACAAGATAGAGTGCGGACTGTCATGTAGTTTTTAGGTTGTTAGTATGTAGTTTTAGTATCATGCACTGGGGAAAAACAGAGCAGGAGGGTGAGGAGATGGAAGAAAAAAAAATGGAGACCCAAAATCACATTGAGGAGAAGAAGATGGGATGAGTTGCTGTGGTGGTCGGACATGGAGAAAACAAGTTGTTCTCTAAAAGACGAAAGGACTACTTCTTCAGTGGGAGACCATTACAGAAAAGAGAGCGACCTCACTCTGAGGAAAAAAAAAAAAAATCCTGACCTTTGAGGACTGCACTGATCAGAAGCCAAAAAAAGGGGGAAGAGGCTTGGCCCCCTCACATCTGAAGTGAGTTGATGCTAAGAAGAAGCTGTGTTCTGCCAGGAGATTTGTGATAGTTGGTCTTACGCCGCCAAAACAACGCAGTTTGGCCTTGAAGRACATTCTTTCCTTTCTCCTACGATGTAAAGAAAAGAATCCCGTGCCATCAGCAGTTATACACTGACTGTTTTTGGGAAAAAACCTTCCACAGCTTGGAGGTGTAAGAACGCTTCTCCTGTGATGCTGGACGACAACTGTAATGAGTAATTTGATCTATGTTAGACTTTCATCTCTGCCCCTTTTTGCATGCAGAAAGCATGGGGGATGGAGAGGAGCGACCTGAGACAGGTCCCCAGAAAGAATAACAGGTGTTTCTAAATGTCAGTTTTTTATTTTCTTCTTGTAATTTTTTTCCATATCTTTGTTCCCCTCCCCAGTATGGTAATATTGTCAGTAATCTATTTTACAATCTAAGTTATTCAGCCTGTCTGACTGTTTGTTGGAGCATATATGTATCTTTCTCTCAATTATGTTATCTGAAAGCCATCGATTTGAATCTGAATGCCATAATTTTTTAAAAAGGGGTTTTTGCTCTCCCTTCTGCCTCTACGGTGCGGGAGAGGGAATGTCATTGGGTGGTTTTGGATTTTGGCCCAGTTCAAACCAGTTCAGACCCCCATTCCCTGTGGCACTGGGGGTGGAGGAGGAAGGGAATGGGGGATGAAGAGAAGAGTTCGAAGGAGAAAGGAGTAGGAGGGAGATGTTTTTGTAATATTTATTTAACTAATAATTCTCCTGCTATGTTTGATAAGTGTCTTTGTTTAAAAGCCATGCGTCTGTCAAGGAAAGTGAGAAACTCCCCAGAATGGAGATGATCCTCTCCCTCTGAATGATTTTAACTGTGAAATTGCAGGGCTTTCAGGCAGACATCTGGGAAAAGGAAAAACAATTCTTTGCGTAGGAATGATGAAAAGATGGCAGACCAGGGGAGAAAGCTACAGCACAGCCCTGTCTCAGGAAACGGGCACCCACTCTCTCTCCGATCCCCAGCAGCACCAAAAGCRCCGGACATCAGCTCTCCACCCCCCAGGCAAGAGTCGGAGTCCACCCCAATATCCCTCAAAGGATTTCTGCAATTCCCAAGAAAAAACAACCCCCAGACAGAAAGCTCACTCCCCAGCAAAGAATTCCAAACTCTACTTTCTTTGGCCTAGTCATTCCTATAGAATGGTTGAGTACTTTCTCTGGCTGAGTCATTCCCATGGAATGTGGGAGTTCATGGCCTTTTCTTCGAAGTAGCAGAGGAGAAAAAAAAAGAAAAAACAACAAAAAGACCAAACAAACAAAACCACCCCCCCCCACCAAAAAAAAGCACAAAAAGTATCCTAACCCCCCAAAATAATAAGTTTTATTAATGTCTTCAAGTCGAGCCTGTTATGCTCACGAGTGATCTCTCCCTGCTCTTATCCTGACCCTGGAGCCTTTCTTTACGTGTTCTGTTCCCTGCCCAGCCTAAGGGAGGGCAGGGGCAGATTTTGGGGGCATCAGGCACCCAGCCAGGCCCAGCCCTCCCCAATAATCGCTGCGATAATTGAGTCCATCTTTAACCAGCTCCACGGTGGGTCTGTCTGCACAGGCAGGGGCTGACAGAAATACAAACTGGGCAAAATGGGACAGAGCAAGAGGAGGGACGTGGTGCCCGTGGGTGAAATCTCCTTCCTCCAAACTGTCAGGGGAGAAGGTGGGAGAACCTGAGGCAAACCAAAGGGGAGAGGAAAAGGGACAAGGCTGGAGTAGCGGGGATGGTCGAGGGACAGCGGGGGATTTCGCTTTCCAGCTCTGTGGGATGAAAAAGGGAGCGATGTCAAGGAAAAAAAAAAAAAAAAAAGGAAATTGTGGAAATCGCCGAAAAATTTGGATTCACTTTCTATCTGTCTGAACTGCGCGCTCGGAGCAGGATGGACTCCCGACAGCAGTTTGATGGGACCGGGCTCCCTCCCGCGGCTGCAGCCCGTCTGGTAAGACAGCCATGAGCATCATCCCGGGGGCTCTTTCGCTGTTTGGGGACATTTGTGGCAATTTCGCAGGAGTTTTTTCCCTTTGTTTTTTTTTTTTTTAGGACAAGAGGGAGCCCGGCCCGGGGGAGTTCTCCGGCCATGGAGACTCTGCGCTGTTTTGTGGCGGCGGTGGGTAAAAGTGGAGGGTTCATAAAGGAGCTCCGGGCGGGCGATTCCTCCGTCAGGGGCCGCGGGAGCTCCGCGGGCCGGAGCGGATCGAGCTCAGGAGAGCCCCGGGGCCGCCCCCTCTGTGATTGATGCCTTGGGGTGGATTCGAGAGAAAGAGTCAGGAGGAACGGTGTAGAAATGTTTATAGAAAGCCCCGGGGAACTTTACAGCCAGGGAAACACAATTTGAGGGGGTTTTACTCTGCTCGTAAAGTGGTTCGAACACAGCAGAGAGCAGAGCCCGGAACTGGCATTTGTGCCGGGGTTGTGGTGAGGTGACGGCAGCACCGGCTCCCACATCCTCCCCCGTTGGTTCCCACGTCGCCCCCCATCCTCTCTCCCGGCCCCGAGTCAGAGTTTGGTGGATTCTTTCTGGCAGATCCACCGCAGCTCCGCGGTGCAGCTCTCGGAGGTGATTCTGTTCCCTGTGATTGTCCCACATTTTCCATGTGTCTCCATAGAGTCCATCGGGAATCTGCGGGTGCAGGAAGGAGCCCAGGTCACCCCCTGGTCCCTTGGTTCCCCCAGCCCTGCCCCAGCCCCTCCGCAGCGCTCACCGGGTCCGGTCCAGGCTGGATCCGTTCAGCCACGTCCAGCCCGTCCTGGCCGCGGGCACCCAGAGCCCGATCCAGAAGTAGGTCCTGGGTTTCTGCAGGGTTTCGTTGAGGAGTTCCTGGGCAAGGAGCAGTGAAATCGCGGTTTTGGTCACCCCAGAATGGGCTCCGTTCTCATCCCGGGACTGAGCCCCACCCGTGTCCCCACGGGCACTTGGGAGGACTTGGCCATGGGGTGGGGACGGATCCCGGGATTTTGGGGACCCTCTCACCATTCCCAGAGTGTTCCCAGCCCCGGATCCATCCCACCTCTCCCCCTTCCACCATTCCCTCACCAGCTCATCCCGATCCTGGGATTTTGGGAACCCCCTCACCATTCCCGGGGTGTTGCCAACCCCGGGTCCATCCCACCTCTCCCCCTTCCACCATTCCCTCACCAGCTCATCCCAATCCCGAGATTTTGGGAACCCCCTCGCCATTCCCGGGGTACCCCAGTCCCGGGTCCATCCCACCTCTCCCCCTCCCACCATTCCCTCACCAGCTCATCCCGATCCCGAGATTTTGGGAACCCCCTCACCATTCCCGGGGTGTTGCCAACCCCGGATCCATCCCACCTCTCCCCCTTCCACCATTCCCTCACCAGCTCATCCCGATCCCGGGATTTTGGGAACCCCCTCACCATTCCCGGGTCCATCCCACCCCCCTGACCCCACCATTCCCTCACCAGCTCATCCCGATCCCGCGGCTGCAGCAGCTCTGCCTCCCGATTCCCGCAGTCCTCCCGGCTCTCGTTCCATGATCTGAGTTCCCCGGAGACCCAGTAGCATTTGGTACTGCCCAGCATCCACCCCACGGGGCAGGTCCTGCATCCTTCAGCCCCTGGAAAACGGGATCAGAGCCGGCTCAGGTCACCGAGTCCCCACCGAGTCCCCACCGAGTCCCCGGGGACCCCCTGATCCGCCCTCGGGGCTCCGCTCCGGGAGTGCCCCGAGATTTCGGGAAATCTTTGGGAGCGGAGACGCCTCGGGGCCGTTACCGGGTGAGCGTGGCGGGCACAGAGCTTCCCTCAGCTCCCTCAGGAGGCTCTCCCGGCTGCCGTTGGTGTCTCCAACATTCCCAATCCCGATCCCGCCGCTTCCCGAGCTCTGCGGCTGCCGCTGGAGAACTGCAGGGGAAGGGAGGCTGAGCAGGGACAGGACCYGGCCCGGCCCGGCCCCTTTTGGGTCGGGCTCTGCAGCGCTGAGCTCAGAGCTGTCCCCTCCACGGTGACAGGATGTGGCACCCCGAGGTGTCCCC
>NW_026625112.1:14563-15895 GCF_030028575.1 Malurus melanocephalus | reverse complement strand
GTACTGGGACTCATCGGAACGGACCTGGATCTGTGACAGTGACAATGTGACAGTGACAGTGACACAGTGACAGTGACAGTGACACAGTGACAGTGACACAGTGACACAGTGACACAGTGACACAGTGACAGTGACACAGTGACACAGTGACACAGTGACACAGTGACACAGGACAATGGCACAGTGACAGTGACACAGTGACACAGTGACACAGTGACAGTGACACAGTGACACAGTGACACAGTGACACAGTGACAGTGACACACACAGCACACAGTACTGGGACTCATCGGAACGGACCTGGATCTGTGACAATGTGACAGTGACACAGTGACAGTGACACACACAGCGCACAGTACTGGGACTCGTCAGAGCGCACCTGGATCTGAAACGGGTGACAGTGACACAGTGACAGTGACAGTGACAATGACAATCACACAGTGACACAATGACAATGACACACACGTGACAGTGACAATGACACACAGGTGACAATGACAGTGTCACTCACCGGCAGGAAGTCGCTCAGTTTCTGGAAGGCACGGATGTGACAGTGACAGTGACACAGTGACAATAACAATGCCAATGTCACACAGGTGACAATGACACACAGCTGACAATGACACACAGGTGACAATGACAATGTCACACGGTGTCACTCACCGGCGGGAAGTCGCTCAGTTTCTGGAAGGCGCGGATGTGACAATGACAGTGACAGTGACACAGTGACACAATGACAATGACACACAGGTGACAATGACAATGACACACAGGTGACAATGACAATGACAATGACACACAGGTGACAATGACAGTGTCACTCACCGGCGGGAAGTCGCTCAGTTTTTGGAAGGCGCGGATGTGACACTGACAGTGACACAATGACACAATGACAATGACAATGACACACAGGTGACAGTGACAGTGACAATGACACACAGGTGACACACAGGTGACAATGACACAATGACAATGACACAGTGACAATGACAACGTCACACAGGTGACAATGATAATGACAATGACAATGACACACAGGTGACAATGACAATGAAACCATGACAATGACAATGACACAATGACACAGTGACAATGACACACAGGTGACACACAGGTGACAATGACAGTGTCACTCACCGGCGGGAAGTCGCTCAGTTTCTGGAATGCCCGGATGTACAGCTCGTGCTGTGGGGGGAGGGGAAGAAGTGAAGTCACCAACGGGGGAAACCCCAAAATTCAGGATTGCCCAAAATTTCGGGATTTTTGTGAATTTTGGGATCCCCCCGGATCTTTGAATTTTGGGATTTTCCTGGGAATTTTGGGATCCCCCCA
>NW_026625112.1:8972-11956 GCF_030028575.1 Malurus melanocephalus | reverse complement strand
TTTTCCCCAATTTGGGGAGGGGTCTCACCTTTTCAGCCGCAGCGTCGATGGCGGGTTGGTGATAGAAGGAGGTGACAGCCCCACATTTCCCCCATATTTCCCCCATTTTTTCCCCATTTTTTCCCGGATTTTTTTCCCATTTTTCCCATATTTTCCCCAATTTGGGGAGGGGTCTCACCTTCTCAGCCGCAGCATCGATGGCGGGTTGGTGATAGAAGGAGGTGACAGCTTTGGAACGTTCTCGAGCCGTGTCCGGAGGGGTTTGGTCGGCGGCGGCGCGGGAGGGGGGGAGGGGATGGTGGGGAGGGGGCGGGGGGACCCCTCCCCCCCGCCGGACCCCCCCCAAAACCGCCCGGAGCATCTCCTGAAATGGGGGAGGGGCGGGGAATTATGGGGAGGGGGTGATCATTCCCCAAAACCCAAAAAAATCCCATAAAAATTGGGGAGAGGGGCTGGAAGTGACCCCTCCCCCCAAAAAATCCCATAAAAATGGGGGGGAGGGGCGAGAAATTATGGGGAGGGGGCGACCATTCCCCAAAAACCCCAAAAAAATCCTATAAAAATGGGGGGAGGGGTGAGAATTATGGGGAGGGGGTTCCCCAAAACCTAAAAAACCTAAAAAAAACCTAAAAAAAATCCCGTGAAAATTGGGGGAGGGGGCTGGGAGTGACCCCTCCCCAAAATCCCCCCCAAAAATTCCCATAAAAATTGGGGGGGAGGGGGCTGGGAATGACCCCTCCCCAAAAAAAAATCMCATAAATATGGGGAGRGGGGGTGGGGGGACCCCTCCCCAAAACCCCCAAAAAATCCCATAAAATTGGTGGGGGAGGGGGAAAATTATGGGGAGGGGGTTGGGAGTGACCCCTCCCCAAAACCCAAAAAATTCCATAAAAATAGGAGGGAGGGGGCTGGGGTGACCCCTCCCCAAAAAATCCCGTGAAAATGAGGGGAGGGGTGAGAAATTATGGGGAGGGGGCGTCCATTCCCCAAAAACCAAAAAAAATCCTCTAAAAATAGAGGGGAAGGGCCTCAAAAAAAAAGCTCCGGGACCGCTTTTTTCCCCTCAGAATTTCCCTTAAAACCGCTCCGGGATCCCCTTTTTTCCCTCAGAGTTCCCCAAAATAGAAACTTAGAAGGTCCCAGACTTCCAAAAAATGGGATTTAAGGGTCCAAAATCCTCTTTTCCCCGCAGAATTTCCAAAAAAATCGCCTTTTCCCCCTCAGAATTTCCCTTAAAACCGCTCCTGGACCGCTTTTTTCCCCTCAGAATTTCCCTTAAAACCGCTCCGGGATCCCCTTTTTTCCCTCAGAGTTCCCCCAAAATAGAAACTCTGAAGGTCCTGGACTTCCAAAAAAATGGGATTTAAAGATCCAAAACCCTCTTTTCTCTCAGAATTTAAAAAAATAAGCTCCGGGACCGCTTTTTTCCCCTCAGAATTTCCCTAAAAACAGCTCCGGGACCCCTTTCTCCCCCTCAGAATTTCCCCAGAAACAGCTCCGGGACCCTTTTTCCCCTCAGAATTTCCCTAAAACAGCTCCAGGACCCTTTTTTTCCCCTCAGAATTTCCCTAAAAACAGCTCCGGGACCCCTTTTTCCCCTCAGAATTTACCAAAGAAACAACTCCGGGACCCCTTTTTCCCCTCAGAATCTCAAAAAAAAACCGCTCCGGGACCCTTTTTCCCTCAGAATTTCCCTTAAAATCGCTCTGGGATCCCCTTTTCCCTCAGAGTTCCCCAAAATAGAAACTCAGAAGGTCCAGAACTCTTTAAAAAGGTGATTTTGGTTTCTAGAACCCCTTTTTTCCCCTCAGAATTTCAAAAAAGAAAAGCTCCGGGACCCTTTTCCCCCTCAGAATTTCCAAATAAAAACGCTCCGGGACCCCTTTTCCCCTCAGAATTTTATAAAAAAAGGCTCCGGGACCCTTTTCCCCCTCAGAATTTCTCTAAAAACAGCTCCAGGACCCCTTTTTTCCCCTCAGAATTTCCCTAAAAACCTCTCCGGGATCCCCTTTTTCCCTCAGAGTTCCCCCAAAATAGAAACTCAGAAGGTCCCGGACTTCCAAAAAAATGGGATTTAAGGGTTTAAAACCCTCTTTTCCCCTCAGAATTTAAAAAAAATAAAAGCTCCGGGACCCCTTTTTCCCCTTCAGAATTTCCCTTAAAACCGCTCCGGGATCCCCTTTTTCCCTCAGAGTTCCCTAAAATAGAAACTCAGAAGGTCCCGGACTTCCAAAAAATGGGATTTAATGATCCGAAACCCTCTTTTCTCTGAGAATTTCCAAATAAAATCGCTCCGGGACCATTTTCCCCTCAGAATTTCCCCAGAAACAGCTCCGGGACCCTTTTTCCCCTCAGAATTTCCCTAAAAACAGCTCCGGGACCCCTTTTTCCCTCAGAATTTCCCAAAAATAGCTCCGGGACCCCTTTTTCCCCTCAGAATTTACCAAAGAAACAACTCCGGGACCCCTTTTCCCCCTCAGAATTTACCAAAGAAACAACTCCGGGACCCCTTTTCCCCCTCAGAATTTTCCTAAAAACAGCTCCGGGATCCCCTTTTTTCCCTCAGAGTTCCCCAAAATAGAAACTCAGAAGATCTTGGACTTTCAAAAAATGGGATTTAAGGGTCCAAAATCCTCTTTTCCCCTCAGAATTTCCCTAAAAATCGCTCCGGGACCCCTTTTTCCCCTCAGAATTTCCCTAAAAACAGGTCCGGGATCCCCTTTTTCCCTCAGAGTTCCCCCAAAACAGAAACTCAGAAGGTTCAGTACTCTTTAAAAAGGGGATTTTGGTTTCTGGAACCCTTTTTTTCCCCTCAGAATTAAAAACAAAATGCTCTGGGATCCTTTTCCCCCTCAAAATTTCCCTAAAAACAGCTCCGGGACCCTTTTTCCCCTCAGAATTTCCCTAAAAACAGCTCCGGGACCCTTTTTCCCCTCAGAATTTCCCTAAAAACAGCTCCAGGACCCTTTTTTCCCCCAGCCCCC
>NW_026625112.1:6890-8436 GCF_030028575.1 Malurus melanocephalus | reverse complement strand
GGGGGGGGGGGAGCGAATTTTGGGGTGAAAAATTGGGATTTTGGAACATTTTGGAACTTTTTGGAATTTTTTATGTGGGGAAAAAGGGGGTCCCAAACATCCTGAGAGCTTTTTTTGGGGAAAAAAAAGGATTTTGGAAACCTTGGGAGACTTTTTATGGGGAAAAAGGAGATCGCAAAACCTTGGGAGTGCTTTTTTGGGGTGAAAAAAGGAGATTTTGGAACATTTTGGAATTTTTTATGTGGGGAAAAAGGGGGTCCCGAGCACCTTTTTTGGGAAAAAAGGGGATTTTGGAACATTTTGGAACATTTTTTTATGAGAAAAACACCTGAGACATTTTTTTCTCATTTCAACCCAATTTTGGGTCACTTTAACACAATTTTTTGAACATTTAAGACACTTTAATACAAACTTTGGTCACTTTTGCACATTTTTGGTCACTTTAATGTAACATTTGTTCCTTTTAACCCAAATTTGGTATTTTAACCCCATTTTTGGGCCGTTTAAAACACTTTCATGTAACTTTTTCTCCTTTTCCTGTAACTTTTGCTCCGTTCGCCCCAATTTTGGGTCGATTTCTGTCGATTTTGGGTCATTTTCACCATTTTTTGGCAATTTCTGTCAATTTTGGGCCAATTTTTCCCATTTTCAGGCAATTTTTATCGATTTTAGTTCATTTTCCCCATTTTTGGGCAATTTCTGTCAATTTTGGGTCATTTTTCTCCATTTTTGGGTAATTTCAGTCGATTTTGGGTCATTTTCAACATTTTTGGGCAATTTCTGTCGATTTTGGGCCAATTTCTCTCATTTTTGGGCCAATTTCACCATTTTTGGGCAATTTCAGTCGATTTTGGGTCATTTTCACCATTTTTGGGGCAATTTCTGTCGATTTTGGGTCATTTTCACCATTTTTGGGTCGATTTCAGTCAATTTTGGGCCAATTTTTCTCATTTTTGTGTCGATTTCATTTCAGTCCATTTTGGGTTGATTTCACTCAATTTTGTGTCGATTTTCGCCATTTTTTCACCGATTTCCATCTTTTTTTTTCCAATTTCTTTCATTTTTTCACCAATTTCTCACAATTTCACCATTTTGGGTCAATTTCTCTCATTTTTGAGTCCATTTCTCTTATTCTTGCGTCGATTTCTCTCATTCTTGTGTTGATTTCTCTCACTTTTGTGTCGATTTTCACCATTTTTTCACCGATTTCTCTCCTTTTTTCACCATTTTTTCACTGATTTTTGCCATTTTTTTCACCATTTTTCTCATTTTTCACCAATTTCACTCGATTTTATCCATTTTCCTGGTCCTCCAGCGCCGCAGGTTGATGCCGAGCAGGGCGGCGTTGAGGCCGTAGGTGCTGAGGCAGACGAGGCACAGGAACCCAAAATGGCCCCAAAAAAATGTCCCAAAATATCCCCAAGAATTTGGGGCAATTTCAGTCGATTTTTGGGTCGATTTCTCTCATTTTTGGGTCCATTTCTCTCATTTTTGGGTCGATTTCAGTCGATTTTGGGCCAATTTTTGCCATTTTTGGGTCAATTTC
>NW_026625112.1:3339-6022 GCF_030028575.1 Malurus melanocephalus | reverse complement strand
GTGTCCCCAAGGAGTTCCCAGTGACACCAGAGTGTCCCCAGTGTCACCAGTGCCACCTCAGAGTGACCTCGGTGTCCCCAAATGTGTCCCCAAACCATTCCCAGTGTCCCCAGTGCCACCTCAGTGTCCCCAAAAGTGTCCCCAAGGTGTTCCCAGTGACACCAGAGTGACCTCAGTGACCCCAGTGCCACCCCAGTGTCACCAAAATGTCCCCAAAAGTGTCCCCAAGGTGTTCCCAGTGACACCAGAGTGTCCCCAGTGTCACCAGTGCCACCCCAGTGCCACCCCAGTGTCCCCCCAGCACGGCCCCGAGCCACAGCGAGGCCACCGCCGCCACCGCCGATGTCACCAACAGCGTCACCGAGGCCACCCGGCCCCGATACCGACCTGAGGGGACAGGGACAGGTCAGCCCCAGTGTCACCAGTGTCACCCCAGTGTCACCCCAGTGTCACCAAAACCATTCCCAGTGCCACCAGTGTCACCTCAGTGTCCCCAAAATGTCCCCAAAAGTGTCCCCAAAGTGTCACCAGTGTCCTCAGTGTCACCCCAATGTCACCCCAGTGCCACCCCAGTGTCCCCAAATGTGTCCCCAAACCATTCCCAGTGTCCCCAGTGCCACCTCAGTGTCCCCAAATGTGTCCCCAAGGTGTTCTCAGTGACACCAGAGTGTCCCCAATGTCCCCAAAAGTGTCCCCAGGGCCACCCCAATGTCACCAAAACCATTCCCAGTGTCACCAGTGCCACCTCAGTGTCACCAAAATGTCCCCAAATCTGTCCTAAAGGTGTTCCCAGGGTCTCTAGAGTGACCCCAATGTCCCCAAATGTGTCCCCAGTGTGACCCCAATGTCCCCAAACCATTTCCGGTGTCCCCAGTGCCATCCCAGTCCATCCCAGTCCCTCCCAGTTCCATCCCAGTTTATCCCAGTCCATCCCACTCCTTTTTCCACCCCAAAACTCCCATTTTTCACCCTAAAATCCCCATTTGTTTTCCCAGTCCATCCCAGTTTATCCCAATCCCCTTTCCACTCCAAAATCCCCAATTTTTTACCCCAAAACTCCCATTTTTCACCCCAAAACCCCCAATTTTCACCCTAAAATCCCCAATTTTTTTTCCCAGTCCCTCCCAGTTTATCCCAGTTCCATCCCAGTCCATCCCAGTTTGATCCCACTCCATCCCAGTTTACCGCAGTCCCTCCCAGTCCATTCCCAGTCCATTCCAGTCCCTCCCAGTTCCAATTTTCCACCCCAAAACTCCCATTTTCCACCCCAAAATCCCCAATTTTCCACCCCAAAACTCCCATTTTTCCCGTTTTTTTTCCCAGTTCCCTCCCAGTCCATCCCAGTCCATCCCAGTTCCATCCCAGTCTATCCCAGTCCATCCCAGTCCCTCCCAGTCCATCCCAGTTTATCCCAGTCCATCCGAGTCCCTCCCAGTCCATCCCAGTCCATCCCAGTCCATCCCAGTTCCCTTTTACACCCAAAAATCCCAAATTTTTCACCCCAAAACTCCCATTTTCCACCCCAAAATCCCCAATTTTTTACCCCAAAACTCCCATTTTTCACCCCAAAACCCCCAATTTTCACCCTAAAATCCCCAATTTTTTTTCCCAGTCCCTCCCAGTTTATCCCAGTTCCATCCCAGTCCATCCCAGTCCTTCCCAGTTTATCCCAGTCCATCCCAGTTGATCCCAGTTTACCCAGCAGCCCCTGCAGGAGGTAGAAGAGGACCCCGTAGGCGCCGTTGGGGGCGTTGACGACGCTCTCCTTCCCCAGCAGCGGCTCCACCAGGCCCAGGCCACGCCCCCACCTGMAAAAGGGGCGGGGCCAACGTGGGGACACGCCCACAAAATTGAGGACACGCCCAGAAAACCATAGACACGCCCACAAACTGAAAACACGCCCATAAAATCACGGACACGCCCACAAATGGGGGACACGCCCACAACATCATAGACACGCCCATTAAATCCGGGACACGCCCACAAAATTATGGACACGCCCACAAAACCGGGGACACGCCCATAAAATGGGGGACACGCCCATAAAATCGGGACACGCCCATAAAATCATGGACACGCCCATAAAATGGGGGACACGCCCACAAAATTGGGGACACGCCCCCACCTGCAAAAGGGGTGGGGCCAACGCGGGACACGCCCACAGAACCATAGACACGCCCACAAATTGAAAACACGCCCACAACATCATAGACACGCCCACAAAATCATAGACACGCCCACAAAATCGGGGACACGCACACAAAATATGGGACACCCCCCACCTGCAAAGAGGGGCGGGGCCAACGTGGGACACGCCCATAAAACAATAGACACGCCCACAAAATGGGGACACGCCCATAAAATTATGGACACGCCCATAAAATCACGGACACGCCCACAAAATCGGGGACACGCCCATAAAATGGGGACACGCCCACAAAATCGGGGACACGCCCATAGAATTATGGACACGCCCATAAAATCAGGGACACGCCCATAAAATGGGGGACACGCCCACAAAATGGGGGACACGCCCACAAAATGGAGGACACGCACACAAAATCATAAAAAAAATTTAAAAAAACTCGTCACAACCATATATGGTTATAATTTAAATAAATTAAAAATAAATAGACCCCACCCCCATTACCATATATAGACATAAGTAACATAGGCCACGCCC
>NW_026625112.1:0-1191 GCF_030028575.1 Malurus melanocephalus | reverse complement strand
AAGCCACGCCCATTCCGCGCGGTTCTGAGCTGCGATTGGACAGCGCTGAGGGAACTCCCGCCTTCTTGCGCTCTACGCGCAGCGCGTAAAGCGACAGCGCCGCTCCCGCCACGCACAGAACCGCCCTCAGAACCGCCAAATCCGCCATCATGGCCGCCGCTTCTCTTCCGGTTCATCCCTCAGAACCGCCATCATGGCCGCCGCTTCTCTTCCGGTTCATCCCTCAGAACCGCCATCATGGCCGCCGCTTCTCTTCCGGTACATCCCCCGCCCTGATTGGTCAGTGTGGAACAAGCCACGCCCACTCCGTGCGGTTCTAAACTGCGATTGGACGGCGCTGAGGGAACTCCCGCCCTTTTTCCGCGTTCTGTTCCCGCCCTGCGTTTTGATTGGATGGCTCTGCTGTCAATCTTGCGGGTTCTGCGCTCTGATTGGTCAATGTAGAAAAAGCCACGCCCCCTCAGTGTGGTTCTGAGCTATGAATGGACAGCGCTGAGGGAACTCCCGCCCTTTCTCCGCGTTGTTGTCCCGCCCTGCGTTTTGATTGGATGGCTCTGCTGTCAATTATGGCGATTCTGCGCTCTGATTGGTCGCGCCTCTGCCACTTCCGCCTTTCTTCCGCGCGGATTCGCTCAAGCCCCGCCCCCTTTTCGTTCCCATTGGACGATTCCGCTGCCACTCCCGCCCCCTCTCCGCTCTGATTGGTCGGTGTGGAACAAGCCACGCCCCCCCCGCGCGGTTCTGACCTGCGATTGGACAGCGCTGAGGGAACTCCCGCCCTTTCTCCCGCCCCGCGTTTTGATTGGATGATTTTGCTGCCAATCATGGCGGTTCTGCGCTCTGATTGGTCGCGCCTCTTGTACTTCCGCGTCTTTTCCGCGCGGATTCGCTCAAGCCCCGCCCCCTTCGCTTTTCCATTGGACGATTCCGCTGCCACTCCCGCCCCTTCTCCGCTCTGATTGGTCAGTGTGGAACAAGCCACGCCCACTCCGCGCGGTTCTGAGTTATGATTGGACAGCGCTGAGGGAACTCCCGCCTTCTCGCGCTCCACGCGCAGCGCGTAAAGCGACAGCGCCGCTCCCGCCACGCACAGAACCGCCCTCAGCACCCCCAAATCCGCCATCATGGCCGCCGCTTCTCTTCCGGTTCATCCCTCAGAACCGCCATCATGGCCGCCGCTTCTCTTCCGGT
>NW_026625111.1:18500-20662 GCF_030028575.1 Malurus melanocephalus | reverse complement strand
TAACTCTTCTCCTCTTGCTCCAGAGGGGGATCTCAAGGAGAGGACAGGTCCCTGTCTTTGTTTCTGCACTACACTGCACCTCGGAGAGATTTCTGAAGAGAAGGGTGTGCCCCATGGCATACGCTGGTACAGTCTGACCTTCTCCATGCCACAGCAGAACTGATACTCTCCTTATCTCCTCCTTGCAGCACTATGAAAAAGAGCAACGGGACCCCAATGGAAAAAGCTAGAGAAAATCACGTCTTCTCTGCGCTCTGCCTTGTTCACCAGCTCCAGGCAGTGGCAGATCTYTGTAGGCAGCCCGAGAGGCTCGTAGCTTGTGTGCACTGAGTTTGTGTGCAGAGATGTGACAGAGACTCTGCACATCCGTGTTGTGCTGTGTGCCCAGCAATGCACAGCACAGTAAGGCTGGCCCTACAAGTCATCAGGTGATCTGGCTGCTCACGGCTGTCCTGGGCTTTGCAGTGAAGAGGTTCCCCTGTGTCCTTTCAGCAGGGGAGAGCAGCAATGCCTCCTCCAGCTTCCAAACCTGTTTTGCAGGTCTCAGTGTGTCCCCTTGCATTCGTTTTCTGAATCAGCCTAGAGGAGATTCAGGGAAGGCCCCAGAATCCTCTAAAGAATATGGAGGAACAGAGCAAAGAGAGTGTGCTGCTGCATTGTGCAGGCAACAGGAGGAAACCCACACACTCTGACATCACCACCAGCATTCCAGCCAAGAGAGGCTGGGCCTGATGTGTCCGTGGAAGTGGTCTCCAATTCGCAAGGGTGTGCAGAGGGCAGGGCAGGGCATAGGGAGTTGTTGTTGGTTAAGGTTTCTCCTTTTGTTTCSTTTCTTGGGGAACTTTTCCTTTCCCATTTTGTTGCTGGGATACACTGATTGCTGGGTCATCCTTTTGATGGCCGGGTGATTAGTAAAGATGGTAAGACCTACACTCCGCCCAAGGATCTCCCAGGAGCACTTCTGTTCTCGCAGGAGTTTTGGGTTTGGGGAGGGGGTATGTGTCTGTGTGTGGTGGGGGGTAACTTCACTTCCTGCCCTGCTTGGCTCAGAGAAGGTCGATCTTCTACATGCGAGGCAGAGCTTGCCTGCTCTTTTTGGCAGAGCCCAGCATCTCCGCTTGTTGGTTCCTGTTTTGGTGCACTGTGATCTTCTGCCCTCTGTGCCTTGCTGGGGACCCCTGAGATTCCACCTGCGGTGGTTGAGTTCTGCTGCATCTTGTCTGCAGCYGCAGGATTCTGCTCATCTCTTTGTTCATCCGGACATTCTGGGGTTTTCTTGCTGTCCAGCGGAGCACCGAGATCGGCGTTTCCGCTGTGCGTTTGCAGAGGAACTTTTTTCTCCATCCATCTCTGCCAGTTTGTGTCCATCACTGGCCACGCAGGACATCTGAACCAGCCGGGACCCGCCCCACAGCGCCCCCTGCAACTGCCGGAGAATCATCGCACCCGCCCTGCCCGGCTGGGAGCCAACAGCGCCCCTGCCGACTGGGACTGGAACTGCACCAAAGCAGGGGCTGTGTCTCTGTAAGGCTGTCACTGGGTTTGTGATTGGGTTGGTTGTTGCTATCGTTGTTACTTGTTTCACCTTGTTGTACATATTAGTAAAAAATGTTATTCCCTTTTACCCATATTCTTGCCTAAAAGCCTGTGATTTTTCAAAGCTGTAATAATTCGGAGGGAAGGGGCGTCATATCCACCACTCCAAGGGGGGTCCCTGCCTTCATTGGCAAGCACCTTCTTTCAAACCAAGACAGGAGTCTTGAAGAACACACGGTGTTCGAGGTGTGAATGGTGTTGAACCTGCAAGTCTGCTCTGTAGGGCATTGTGTTTTGATCTGTCTTKAAGATGATTCTTTATCCCATACCCTCTTTGTTTTTATGTCTGGAAGGGGTCACTGCCCCACCCGCCGCCCTCTCGGCTCTGGGAGCATGGTGATGCGTGGGAGCCAGCCTGGGATTTCCTGTGGCTGTCGGGGGTAAGGGAGGGTTCCTTCCTTCCAGTGTGGGGATTTCATCTCCATGGCCACATAGCACGACCCTCTCAGAAGAGATATTGTAGCCATGTGGTCTTTATCCATTTTTATTCCTTTCCTTCAGCACTTTGCCATGATCTTGCTTCTCTGCTGTTTGAGAGCCCAGAGCCAGTGGTGGCACAACGGGAC
>NW_026625111.1:14349-16305 GCF_030028575.1 Malurus melanocephalus | reverse complement strand
TGTGAAGGCTCTTTTTCTCTAAGCAGCACTGTGAGCACAGCAAATGACACCAGTGAGAGGCAGGACCCGAAGAGACACCACAGCAGCCCAAGCACTCAGCCTTGGGAGGGCTCTTTGCAGTGAGAGCAGTAGGAGAGGAGGGTAAATACCTGTGAATATCCAAGGGCCAGGCAATGCCCTGGCAGGGGACGAGAGAAAGGATCAAGTGGGGCCCAAAGAGAGAGTCATGAGGGTGACAAGGTGCTGAGGATCATGGTCAGGGTGACTTCTCCTTGGTGACAGCAAATAGCCTGAGTTCCTCTAGAGATGCCTTTTCCCTGGGGCCCAGCTGGGGAGCCCAGAGAATTTCAGACTGGTGCTGCCAGTGGCACAAGTGCTTCTGGAGATTGTGCTTCAGGAACTCACGATCCTTGGGAATTTCAGGGTTTGTTCAGGGACTGCGAGCATCTGTGCCGCTGTCCCCTCTGCCCTGTGAAGTGGTCTGTCCAAGGTTATTGACTTTCCTGGCAGTACTGAGCTTTTCCTCCAGCAGGTTGTGGAAGGAGCCACTGGGATTCACCCCGCGAGACCACTGGGGTATGGAATGCAGCTGTACAGAGCAATTTCATCCCCTCATGCTCTGCCAGTGACTCCTCTCTGCTGCTCTGCTCACAGGCTCAGCACACCCAGGCCCCTGGCATCCTCTCCACTGCGCCCGCAGGTGTTTCTGCTCTGATGGAAATCCATGTGTTCTCTCCTGCATGGGACAAAATCTGAAGAGGATAGCTGGGGAGCCCAATGAGCAAAGGGGTGAACATCTGGAATAGTGGCAGGGGTGAAAGAGACAGGTTTTCAGGCTATGCTGTGGAAGTCTGCTGGAAGCACCTTTCCTTCATCCTTCTCCTTTCCGTGCCTGGAGCTCTGTGTTACAACAGGGAAGGAGAAACAAGTGGAAATGAGCTAGGATCCCAGAGGAATTTCAGCCTCATTGCACTGGGGAGGTGAAGGCTAGTGAGGTATCACCCTACTCATTGTTTCCATGAAGAATAAATTTCAGTGGAAGTTGTGAGGAAAGCTGTATGCAAATGCTGAGCAGGAGACAGGGCCAATGTGCGGAGACTGTGGCACTGTGCTGTGTTGTGGATTCCCGATGAGAATAATGTTGATAAGAGCGTTTTAGTTAAGTACTGCTTAACCCAAATCGAGGACTTTACATTTTCTTAGGCCCTTCCAGAATGCAGGTGCACAGACAGTTGGAAGGGGRCACTTCCAGGACAGCTGAACCTAAACTGGCTAAAATGATATTTCCTCCCATGGAACCTGCTACTCAGTGTGTAACTGAGGGGAGCTGGCCAGGTGCTGCCTGTCACTGCTAAGGGACGTGCTGATCAATTCAGGGGGTGGTTAGTGACAGTATAGTGCATGACATGGATTTGGTTGAGCTTTATTTCTTCTTTCCGCTTTATTAATTTTTAATTTATTTCTGTATCACAACCCATGAGTTTTACCCATTTTTCCATCCCACCAGAGCAAGGGAGTATTGAATG
Organism: Malurus melanocephalus; assembly: GCF_030028575.1. NCBI lineage: Eukaryota > Metazoa > Chordata > Aves > Passeriformes > Maluridae > Malurus > Malurus melanocephalus. The sequence goes on along the minus strand of NW_026625111.1, from coordinate 14,779 downwards.
AGTCACTGAAACACCCAGTGGCTGACTGGGCTCAAACCATGACAAGCTGTGTGTCACACAGCATCTCCCTGTCCCCACAGCTAAGGCATGAGCTGCAGTAGCCCTGACCAGACCTGTCATTCATTCACACTGTAGTAAGGAATTTCCAGCTTCTGTTCTCGATGGATTAGGAAAATGTATAGGTGCATCATATTCTCCTGGGCCCTTGCACTCTGTTTTAAACTGGAAATAAAGAGGAATAAGCAATTCAGGTGAGCCCTTGTGTATGGCAGAAAGCAGCAGCGGAAGCATTCAATGAATCAGACGATGCTCAGAAACACCAACAATCCCCGCTTAAAACTTTGCTTGGACTTGTTCATCCCAGTCATTGTCCTGGTCACCAGGTTCATTCCATGGCCAAGCTGGGCTGTCTCCTGCTGTGGGCAGGGAC
>NW_026625111.1:10320-11539 GCF_030028575.1 Malurus melanocephalus | reverse complement strand
CAACGCCACACACTGAACTGACCAACCCCACATCCTGAACTGACCAACCCCACACCCTGAACTGACCAACCCCACACCCTGAACTGACCAACCCCACACCCTGAACTGACCAACCCACACCCTGAACTGACCAACCCCACAACCTGAACTGACCAACCCCACATCCTGTTCACCCGCTGCTGCTTTGCACTGTTGGTGGGAAGGGGGGAGAGAGTGGGGAGAAGATCGGTGTCTTTGAGGGTTGTATTTTATTTCTCATTCTCCTCCTCTTACTTTGTTAGTAATAAATTCACTTCATAACTTAAGTAGTGCCTGTTTTGTCCATCAAGTGTTTCCTTCCCACTCCTTATCTCAACTCATGAACCCTTTTGTTAATTTTTTTTTTCTTCTTCGCTGTTCTCTGCGCAATGTGGTAGTCAGGGAGAGCGAATGAGCAGGTGTTGTGGGCRACAGGTTTTTGGCCAGCATTCTAAACCACGACAGCTGACCATGTAGATTTGTCAGGGAACCCTCTTTTCCATCTCTCCCGCAGTCTGAGCCGCCATTACCACGGAAGAGAGAGAACTGAGCTCGCGCCACAGCGCCCCCTGCAGGAGCGGAGGAATCACCACACCTGACCAGCCTGGTCGGGAGCCACCAGCGCCCCCTGCGGCTGTGACCACAACTGCAGCACAGGGGAAGGCAGCCCCCTGTCCTTCAAAAGAAGAAAAAATGCTACTGTAACCTGTAATTTTAAAATCATATTTGATAAAGATATATTGTATGTGGACCAAAGGGTGGCAATCAGTTGGATCTTGCCTCAAAGCCCCGTGAACATGGAGGAGTCAGTGATGCACACAATATCCAAGCTGAGTAGGCACAGCCTTGTGCTGTGCTGTACGTAATCCTTGGCCACAAAACAACAACAGAGAAATCGTTGTAACAGACGAGCATGTGGGAACCTCCCACTTGGTTCTGCCTACTTTGACATCTGCCTGGCCTTGCCTTTATCCACACCTGAACCAAGAACTTCCCACAAAGGCATTTTTTCTGCTTCACAGTGAGAACCATGAGCAGGGTTGACTGGAGTTAAATAAGAGGAAGTCAGTGGAGCACAGAGTGAAGAGAGAAAGAATAAGTAGGGGAGGCAAAGGAACACTCTGCATGTGAGAGAAGGAAGAGAAGGCTAGGAAGCAGAGCAGCTAATGAATTAGGATTGATCAACCTGCCTCGTTCAGCA
>NW_026625111.1:6442-8207 GCF_030028575.1 Malurus melanocephalus | reverse complement strand
GAACACAGGGAAGAAGTGGCAGGCCATTCGATAGAGGTCTGCTGGAAGCACCTTTCCTTAATCCTTCTCTTCTCTCTGCCTGGCACTCTGTGTGACAACAGGGAAGGAGAAACAAGTGGAAATGAGCTAGTATCCCTGGTGGGATTTCTGCCTCATAGCACTGGGGAGGTGAAGACTGGTGGGGTATCACCCTGCTCAGTGTTTCCATGAAGAATAAATTTCAGTGGAAGTKGTGAGGAAAGCTGTATGCAGGTGCTGAGCTGGAGACAGGACCAATGGGTGGAGACTGTGGCATGGTGCTATGCTGTGGATTCCTGATGAGAATAATGTTGTTAAAAGAGCCTTTCAGTCAAGCCCTGCTTAAACCAAGTCGAGGACTTTACAGTGTCTCAGGCCCTCTCCAGAAGGCAGGTGCACAGACAGCTGAACCTAAACTGGCTAAAATGATATTTCCTTCCATGGATCCTAATGCTTAGTGTGTAAACTGAGGGGAGCTGGCCAGGTGCTGCCTGTCACTGATGTTAGGGATGGGCTGGGCATTGTGTCAGGGGGTGGTAAGTGACAGTATAGCGCATGACACGGATTGGGTTGAGCTTTATTTCTCTCTCTTTTCTTTTTTATTACTACTTTCATTTATTTGTGTATCACAACCCATGAGTTTTTCCATTTTTCCTATCCCACTAGGGCAAGGGAGTATTGAATCACTTGCTGAAATACCCAGTGGCTGACTGGACTTAAACTGCAACAAGTTGTGTGTCACACAGCATCTCCCTGTCCCCACAGCTAAGGCATGAGCTGCAGTAGCCCTGACCAGACCTGTCATTCACAGTGCAGTAAGGAATTTCCAGCTTCTGTTCTTGATGGATTAGGAAAATTTATGCGCACATCAGATTCTCCTGAGCCCTTGCACTCTCTTTTAACCTGGAGATAAAGAGGAATAAGCAATTCAGGTGAGCCCTTGTATCTGACAGAAAGTAGCAGGGGATGCAGTGGATGGACCAGACGAGATGCTCAGAAACACCAAAAACACTTGCTGAAAACTTTGCTTGGACTTGTTCATCCCAGTCATTGTCCTGGTCACCAGGTTCATTCCATGGCCAAGCTGGKCTGTCTCCTGCTGTGGGCAGGGACAATTCTCWACCATCAGAGTATTCAGATCACAGGGTAGTGGTGTACCTGGTGATCCTGGTGCACAGCAGTGTGCCCATTCCCTGGAGACCACTGGGGTAAGGACCAGTTGGCCTTGGCCTTCCAGCTGATGGAGAAGGAAAAGGGCTGTGGGAACTCTTCTGCATCCTGCTTCCCCATGAGTTGATGTAGCAGACTGAAAGGAAGAAGAAATGGATGAGAATGAAGGAAATAGGAAGMTGTGAGAGGACAGAGAAGAAAGGTCGGGGGGACAGAGAATTTCTCTGTGAATGGCAGAGAAATGAGGTGAGACAGGGAAGATAAGAAGGGAGACGAGTCAGAAGGTGATTCAGAGATTGGAAAGAATAGAGGACGTGTTGCAGACCATGCAGAAAACAAGACACACAGACAGGTACATAGACAGACATCCCATGACTTTTCCTAAGAGCTGGAGGGCAAGCAAACAAAACAGGGTAGTGTCAAACACAGGTCCCAATATGTGCTGGTGGCAGATCCCTGTTTGCCAGGAAAGGTTTGTGCTGTGCTGCATCAGCCTTTGAGTCACTGTGGATCTTGTTCAGCACAGAAATATGTGCCAGAGTCATTGAGGAGGGCATGATCTATCTTCACAGATAAA
>NW_026625111.1:3329-4833 GCF_030028575.1 Malurus melanocephalus | reverse complement strand
TTCCCTCTGAATTATTATAGATTTTAAAAATCAGAGGTTTTCAGGCAAGAATATGGGTAAAAGGGAATAACAGTTTTTACTAATATGTATAACAAGGTGAAAGAAGTAACAACGACGATAGCAACAACCAACCCAGTCACAAACCCAGTGACAGCCTTACAGAGACACAGCCCCCCTTTTGGTGCAGTTCCAGTCCCAGTCGGCAGGGGCGCTGTTGKMTCCCRGCCGGGCAGGGCGGGTGCGATGATTCYCYGRYRGYTGCAGGGRGCGCTGTGGGGCGGGTCCCGGCTGGTTCAGATCTCCCGCGTTGCCAGTGGTGGACACAAACCAGCAGAGATGGATGGAGAAAAAAGTTCCTCTGCAAACGCACAGCGGAAACGCCGATCTCGGTGCTCCTCTGGACAGTAAGAAAACCCCAGAATGGCTGGATGAGCAAAGAGATGAGCAGAATCCCGTGGCTGCAGACAAGATGCAGCAGAATGCAACCACTGCAGCTGGAATCTCAGGGGTCCCCAGCAAGGCACAGAGGAGAAGATCACAGTGCAGCAAACAGGAATAAACGAGCGGAGACGCTGGGCTCTGCAGAAAAGGGCAGACGAGCTTTCCCCCCACAGGCAGCAGGCTGACCTTCCTCCTCTGAGCCAAGCAGGGCAGGAAGAGAAGTTACCCCCGCCACATACACACACACACACACACACTCACACACACAGCCCCTCAGTGCTCAGCAAGATCATTTGGGTGGGGTGTAGGTCCTATTGTCTTTCCCAATTGCCGAGGCATCAAAAGGATGACCTGGCAATCAGTGTATCGCAGCAACAAAATTTTCTTTCTTGGGGAAAGAAAAATTCCCCAAGAAAGGAAACAAAAGGAGAAACCTTAACCCACAACACCTTGCATTTTCTCAATCAGCATGGAAAAGATTCAGGGAAGGCCTCATATTCCTCTAAAGAATATGGAGGAACAGAGGAAAKAGAGTGGGCTACATTGTGCAGGCAACAGGATGAAACCCCACATACMCTTACATCACCACCAGCATTCCAGCCAAGAGAGGCTGTGTCTGATGTGTCTGTGGAAAGGGTCTCCAATTCCCAAGGGTGTGCAGAGGGCAGGGCAGGGCACAGGGAGTCTTGAAGAAGACACAGTATTTGAGGTGTTAATGGTATTGAACCGGCRTGTCTGCTCTGTACGGCATTGTGTTTAGTTCTGTCTTGAAGATGGTTTTTTATCCCACACCCTTCTCATTTTTATGTCTAGAAGGGGTCACTGCCCCATCCCCCACCCCACAACCTGCCCCCTGGGCTCTGGGAGTATAGTGATGGGTGGGAGCCAGCCCGGGATTTCCTGCGGGAATTGGGGTTGAGGGACGGGTTCCTTCCTTGCAGTGTGTGGATTTCATCTCCATGGCCACATAACACAACCCTCTCAGAAGAGATATTGTTGCCATGTGGTCTTTGCCCATTTTCCTTTCTTTTCCTTCTGCACTTTTGCTGGAACTTACTGGTTT
>NW_026625111.1:0-779 GCF_030028575.1 Malurus melanocephalus | reverse complement strand
GGTTTACTTCTCTGCTTCTGTGCTGTTTGGGAGCCCAGAGCCAGTGGTGGCACAACAGGACCCGGGAACACCCTGTCCCCTGCTGGGGCCTCCCCCTAGGCGTAACCTGACCCCAGGAAAAGCCATCCCCAGTGAGCTACCGAGGGGATCGATTCWCCACCCAGCCCTGCTCTTCAATGCTGCTGCTTCAGACCTTCTTGGTACATTTCAACTCAATATCCGGAATCCCTGAAGCTTCTGACATGGGCCCCTGAGTCTCTGCTACACTGTGTTTGTCAGCCCAGGCCTGCTCATTTCTGCAGTTCCAGCTTGATGCTTTCCAGCTGACAGCTGAAGGCCATTTTGCCATCTGGAGTGACACCAGGATGGGCTGACCATGTAGGTTTGTCAGGGAAGCCCCTTTTCCATCTCTCCCACTGGCTGAGCTGCCATTACCAYGGRAGAGAGAGAACTGAGCCCGCGCCACAGMGCCCCCTGCAGGCGCGGAGGAATCMCYGCACCCGCCCCGCCCGGCCGGGAGCCACCAGCGCCCCCTGCGGCTGTGACTGGAACTGCTGTCTCCTTGGATCTTGCTGCTCTTGAAACGGCTCTCAAAATGCTTCTCCACAGCTGCATTGCCACCTTCGATTGCAGAAACCARCTGGGTCAGCCTGGASTCCTTCCCCAAMGGCAGCCAGTACCAGTACATCGCTGTGCTGGAGGATTTCTTCTTGGAACATTCCAGATTCACGGAATGGCCTTCTTTTATCAGCATGTCTGGGGACTGTTCCAGAGCCAAT
>NW_026625110.1:17502-18549 GCF_030028575.1 Malurus melanocephalus | reverse complement strand
CTGATTTTGGGGTCCCGCAGGGGCCGAGGGTGAGGACGTTTTGGGGGAACTCGAGTACGACAAAGTCCCGTTCTCGTCGCTGCGCCGCACCCTGGACCAGAGACGTGCATTGGTCATGCAGCTGTTCCAGGAGCACGGCTTCTTCCCCTCGGGTGAGCCCCAAAATATCCCAAAATCACCCCAAAATTATCTTAAAAATATCCCAAAAATATCCTGAAAGTATCCCAAAAATATTCCAAAAATATCCCGAAAGTATCACAGAAATATCCCAAAAATATCCCAAAATTATCACAGAACCAGAGCACGGCTTCTTCCCCTCGGGTGAGCCCCAAAAATATCCCAAAATTATCCCCAAAAATATCCTAAAAATATCCCAAAAATATCCTGAAAGTATCACAGAAATATCCCAAAAATATCCCAAAATTATCCTAAAATTATCCCAAAAATATCCCAAAAGTATCCTAAAAATATCCCAAAAAATATCCCAAAAGTATCCTAAAAATATCCTAAAAATATCCCAAAAGTATCGTAAAAATATCCCAAAAATACCCCGAAATTATCACAGAAATTATCCCAAAAATATCCCAAAAATATCCAAAAAATATCCCAAAATTATCCCAAAATTATCCCAAAAATATCCCAAAAATATCCTAAAAATATCCCAAAATTATCACAGAACCAGAGCACGGCTTCTTCCCCTCGAGTGAGCCCCAAAATCCCACAAAATCACCCCAAAAATATCCCAAAAATATCCCAAAAATATCCTGAAAGTATCACAGAAATATCTCAAAAATATCCCAAAAAAATCCCAAAAATATCCCAAAAATATCCCAAAATTATCCTAAAATTATCCAAAAAATATCCCAAAAGTATCACAGAATTACCCCAAAATTATCCCCCAAATTGAACCCAAAATCCCCCAAATTGAACCCAAAATCCCCCAAATTCAGCCCAAAATCCCCCAAATTGAACCCAAAATCCCCCAAATTGAACCCAAAATCCCCCAAATTGAACCCAAAATATCCCAAATTTTCCTTCAACTCTCCC
>NW_026625110.1:10984-16236 GCF_030028575.1 Malurus melanocephalus | reverse complement strand
CCCCAATGTCCCCAATGTCCCCAATGTCCCCAATGTCCCCAATGTCACTCTTTGTCCCCTCAGCTCAAGCCACAGCCGCGTTCCAGTCCCGATTTTCCGACATTTTCCCCACCAAGCTCTGTCTGTCCCAGTGTCCCTGTGTCATTGTCACTGTCCCCATTGTCACTGTCACTGTGTCACTGTCACTGTGTCACTGTCCCCATTGTCCCCATTGTCCCCATTGTCATTGTCACTGTGTCACATTGTCACATTGTCACTCTGTCCCCAGCTCAGGCCACAGCCGCGTTCCAGTCGCGATTCTCGGACATTTTCCCCACCAAGCTCTGTCTGTCCCCATTGTCCCCATTGTCCCCATTGTCACATTGTCACATTGTCACATTGTCACTCTGTCATTGTCACTCTCTGTCCCCTCAGCTCAAGCCACAGCCGCGTTCCAGTCCCGATTTTCCAACATTTTCCCCACCAAGCTCTGTCTGTCCCGGTGTCCCTGTGTCCCTGTCCCCATTGTCACTGTCACTGTCACTGTCACATTGTCACATTGTCACATTGTCACTTTTTGTCCCCAGCTCAAGCCACGGCCGCGTTCCAGTCCCGATTCTCGGACATTTTCCCCACCAAGCTCTGTCTGTCCCTGTGTCCCTGTGTCCCTGTCACTGTCCCCATTGTCCCTGTCACTCTGTCACTGTCACTGTGTCATTGTCACATTGTCACTCTGTCATTGTCACTTTTTGTCCCCTCAGTTCAGGCCACAGCCGCGTTCCAGTCCCGATTTTCGGACATTTTCCCCACCAAGCTCTGTCTGTCCCGGTGTCACTGTGTCCCTGTGTCATTGTCCCCATTGTCACTGTCACTGTCACTGTCACTGTGTCATTGTCACATTGTCACATTGTCATTGTCCCCATTGTCCCCTCAGCTCAAGCCACGGCCGCGTTCCAGTCCCGTTTTTCGGACATTTTCCCCACCAAGCTCTGTCTGTCCCCATTGTCCCGGTGTCACTGTCACTGTGTCACTGTCACTGTCACACTGTCACTGTGTCATTGTCACATTGTCACAATGTCACTTTTTGTCCCCAGCCCAGGCCACGGCCGCGTTCCAGTCCCGATTCTCGGACATTTTCCCCACCAAGCTCTGTCTGTCCCGGTGTCCCTGTCCCCATTGTCACTGTCACTCTGTCACTGTCACTGTGTCACTGTCACTGTGTCATTGTCACATTGTCACATTGTCACATTGTCCCCTTTGTCCCCAGCCCAGGCCACAGCCGCGTTCCAGTCCCGTTTCTCGGACATTTTCCCCACCAAGCTCTGTCTGTCCCGGTGTCCCTGTCACTCTGTCATTGTCACATTGTCACTCTGTCACTGTCCCCAATGTCCCCAATGTCCCCAATGTCACTTTTTGTCCCCAGCCCAGGCCACGGCCGCGTTCCAGTCCCGGTTTTCGGACATTTTCCCCACCAAGCTCTGTCTGCAGCTCAAGATCCGCGAGGTTCGCCAGAAGATCATGCAGGCGGCCACGCCCACCGACCCGGCCCCGCCCACCGAGCCCGACGGCTCCGCCCCCTCGGCCGAGGCCCCGCCCCCTCCTCCCTCGGCAGCCGCGGCCCCGCCCCCTCCGTCCTCCTCAGACCCCGCCCCCTCCGCCGAGGCCACGCCCCCTTCGCCCCCCGCGGGCGGGGGCGGCGCGCGCTGAACCATTCCGAGGCCACGCCCCCTTTTTTTCCCCTTAAGCTCCTCCCCCTTTCGGGTGTGGGCGGGGCCGGGCGGGGGTCACGTGACCGCGATTATTTTAACAATGGGAAAATCTTTGGAGCCCCTTGGGCCACGCCCCTCGTTTGTGTCGCCGCCCGGGATTGGCTGGGAGGGAAAAGGGGCGGGGATTGGGTGGGGCCACGCCCCTCGTTTGTGTCGCCGCCCGGGATTGGCTGGGAGGGAAAAGGGGCGGGGATTGGGTGGGGGCACGCCGCCACGCCCCTCGTTTGTGTCGCCGCCCGGGATTGGCTGGGAGGGAAAAGGGGCGGGGATTGGGTGGGGCCACGCCCCTCGTTTGTGTCGCCGCCCGGGATTGGCTGGGAGGGAAAAGGGGCGGGGATTGGGTGGGGCCACGCCCCTCGTTTGTGTCGCCGCCCGGGATTGGCTGGGAGGGAAAAGGGGCGGGGATTGGGTGGGGCCACGCCCCTTCTTAAAGGGGACGCGCGGTGGGGACACCGAGAGGGGGAGGGGACAGAGGGGGTGTGGCACCTTGGGGACAGCGGGACAGATTTGGGGACAATGGGGACACCCCGAGAGGGGGAGGGGACACCTTGGGGACAACGGGACAGCTTGGGGACACTCTGGGGACACTCCAGGGGTGGCACTGGGACACTTTGGGGACACTTTGGGGACACTCGGGGGTGGCACAGTGACATTTTGGGGACATTTGGGGACACTCTGGGGTGGCACTGGGACACTTTGGGGACACTTTAGGGACATTTGGGGACACTTTGGGGACACTCTGGGGGTGGCACAGGGACACTTTTGGGACACTTTAGGGACATTTGGGGACACTCCGGGTGTCACTCGGTCACTGGGACATTCTGGGGACACTCTGGGGACACTCAGGGATGGCACAGGGACACTTTAGGGACACTTTGGGGACATTTTGGGGATATTCCGGGTGTCACTCGGTCACTGGGACACTTTGGGGACACTTTGGGGACATTTGGGGACACTCTGGGGACACTCTGGGGTGGCACTGGGACACCAGGACAGCCCGGGGGTGGCACTGGGACACTTTGGGGACATTTGGGGACACTCCGGGTGTCACTCGGTCACTGGGACACTTTAGGGACATTTGGGGACACTCTGGGGACACTCAGGGATGGCACTGGGACATCAGGACAGCCCGGGGGTGGCACAGGGACACTTTGGGGACATTTTGGGGACACTCCGGGTGTCACTCGGTCACTGGGACATTCTGGGGACACTCTGGGGTGGCACAGGGACACTTTAGGGACATTTGGGGACACTCTGGGGACACTCAGGGATGGCACAGGGACACCAGGACAGCCCGGGGGTGGCACTGGGACACTTTGGGGACATTTGGGGACATTCCAGGTGTCACTCGGTCACTGGGACACTCTGGGGACACTCTGGGGTGGCACTGGGACACTTTGGGGACACTTTGGGGACATTTGGGGACATTCCAGGTGTCACTTGGTCACTGGGACACTCTGGGGACACTCAGGGATGGCACTGGGACACTTTGGGGACACTTGGGGGACACTTTGGGGACACTCAGGGATGGCACAGTGACACTCTGGGGACACTTGGGGGACACTTTGGGGACACTCAGGGATGGCACAGGGACACCAGGACAGCCCGGGGGTGGCACTGGGACACTTTAGGGACATTTTGGGGACACTCAGGGGTGGCACTGGGACACCAGGACAGCCCGGGGGTGGCACTGGGACACTTTGGGGACATTTGGGGACACTCCGGGTGTCGCTCGGTCACTGGGACACTCTGGGGACACTCTGGGGACACTCTGGGGGTGGCACTGGGACACTTTGGGGACACTTTGGGGACATTTGGGGACACTCCGGGTGTCACTCGGTCACTGGGACACTCTGGGGACACTCAGGGATGGCACTGGGACACTTTAGGGACACTTTGGGGACACTCTGGGGACACTCAGGGATGGCACTGGGACACTTTGGGGGCACTTTGGGGACATTTTGGGGACATTCCCGGTGTCACTCGGTCACTGGGACACTTTGGGGACACTCAGGGATGGCACAGGGACACTTTAGGGACATTCTGGGGACACTCAGGGGTGGCACAGGGACACCAGGACAGCCCGGGGATGGCACTGGGACACTTTAGGGACATTTGGGGACACTCTGGGGACACTCTGGGATGGCACAGGGACACCAGGACAGCCCGGGGGTGGCACTGGGACNTGGCACTGGGACACTTTAGGGACATTTGGGGACACTCTGGGGACACTCTGGGATGGCACAGGGACACCAGGACAGCCCGGGGGTGGCACTGGGACACTTTAGGGACATTCTGGGGACACTCAGGGGTGGCACAGGGACACCAGGACAGCCCGGGAGTGGCACAGGGACACTTTGGGGACACTTTGGGGACATTTGGGGACATTCCGGGTGTCACTCGGTGACTGGGACACTCTGGGGACACTCTGGGGTGGCACAGGGACATTTTAGGGACACTTTAGGGACATTTGGGGACATTCCAGGTGTCACTCGGTCACTGGGACACTTTGGGGACACTCAGGGATGGCACTGGGACACTTTGGGGACACTTTGGGGACACTCTGGGGACACTCAGGGATGGCACTGGGACACTTTGGGGGCACTTTGGGGACATTTTGGGGACATTCCGGGTGTCACTTGGTCACCGGGACACTTTGGGGACACTCAGGGGTGGCACTGGGACACTTTGGGGACACTTTGGGGACACTCCGGGTGTCACTCGGTCACTGGGACACTCTGGGGGTGGCACTGGGACACTTTGGGGACACTCTGGGGTGGCACAGTGACATTTTAGGGACATTTGGGGACACTCTGGGGACACTCTGGGATGGCACAGGGACACCAGGACAGCCCGGGGGTGGCACTGGGACACTTTGGGGACATTTGGGGGCACTTTGGGGACATTCTGGGGACACTCCGGATGTCACTCGGTGACTGGGACACTCTGGGGACACTCTGGGGACACTCAGGGATGGCACTGGGACACTTTAGGGACACTTTGGGGACATTTTGGGGATATTCCGGGTGTCACGCGGTGACTGGGACACTTTAGGGACATTTGGGGACACTTTGGGGACACTCTGGGATGGCACAGGGACACCAGGACAGCCCGGGGGTGGCACTGGGACATTTTAGGGACATTTGGGGACATTCCGGGTGTCACTCGGTCAATGGGACACTCTGGGGGCGTGGTCACAACCCCCGAGTGACCAATGAGAAGCGGCCGCGGCCGGTGGGCGTGGCCAGGCGGACCGAACCATTCCCAACGCGGGGGGGAAGCGGAACCAACCAATGAAAACGCACCGAGTGGGCGGAGCCACGCAAAATCCCGCCCATCTTCTCGCTGATTGGTTGGAATGAAATCGCGCCGTCGCTGATTGGCTGCGGGAGTCTCGCGAGGGTTCGGCCCCTGCKGCGTGCGCGGGCGGCCCCGTGCGCGGCCTCTTCCGGCTCTGCAGCGGCGGCGGCGGCGGCGAGGTGAGAGCGGAGCGGGAAAAAACGG
>NW_026625110.1:6699-9494 GCF_030028575.1 Malurus melanocephalus | reverse complement strand
GGATCGGGAACAGGGGAAAATGGGGGAAAATGAGGGAAAAAGAGGGGAAACGGGGTGAGGTGAACCGGGTAAAAATAAGGGAAAAAAAGGGGAAAAAAGAGGGAAAAGCCGGGGGAAAAACGGGGAGAAATGAGGGAAAATGGGGAGAAAACGGGACCGGAATTGGGGGAAAATTGGAGGAAAATGGGGGGAAAACGGGGAAAAAAAAAGGAGAATCGCGGAAAAAACGGGGAAAAATGAGGGGAACGGGGGCGGGAATGGCGGGGATCACCCGGGATTGTCCCGGGTCTGTCCCGGGATTGTCCTGGGATTGTCCCAGGTCTGACCCCCGCCGGTCCCGCAGATGCCCGGGGTGACGGTGAAGGACGTGAACCAGCAGGAGTTCGTGCGGGCGCTGGCGGCGTTCCTGAAAAAGTGAGGAGAGAACGGGAAAAAATGGGAGAAAACAGGAAAAAATCGGGGAGAGAACCGGGAAAAAATCGGGAAAAACCGGGAGAAAATCAGGAAAAACCGGGAGAAAATCGGGAGGGGAACCGGGAGGGACTGGGGAGGAACCGGGAAAAACCGGGAGGGGAACCCAGAGCCATTGTGGATGTCCCGGGATATTCCTGGTGCCATTTTTGATATCCCAGGATATTCCCAGTTCTGTTCCCAGTGCTATTGTGGGTGTCCCGGGATATCCGTGGTGCCATTCCCGATGTAGATATCCCGGGATATCCCCAGTTCCATTCCTGGTTCCATTCCCGGTGCCATTGTGGATATCCCAGTTCCATTCCCGGTGTGGATATCCCGGGATATCCCCAGTTCCATTCCCGGTTTCATTCCCAGTACCATTGTGGATATCCCGGGATATTCCCAGTTTCATTCCTGGTACCATTGTGGATATCCCGGTCCCATTCCCAGTGCTGCTGTGGATATCCCGGGATATCCCCGGTCCCATTCCCGGTTCCATTCCTGGTATGGATATCCCAGGATATCCCCAGTTCCATTCCTGGTGCAGATATCCCGGGATATCGTGGTTTCATTCCCGGTGCTGCTGTGGATATCCCGGGATATCCCCAGTTCCATTCCAGGTTCCATTCCCAGTACCATTGTGGATATCCTGGTACCATTCCCGGTGTGGATATCCCGGGATATCCCTGGTCCCGTTCCCAGTTTCATTCCCAGTGCCGATATCCCGGGATATCCCCAGTCCCAGTTCCATCCCCGGTGCCATTCCCAGTGCTGCTGTGGATATCCCGGGATATCCCAGTCCCATTCCCAGTCCCATTCCTGGTGTGGATATCCCAGGACATTCCTGCTGTGGATATCCCAGGATATCCCGGTCCCATTCCCGGTCCCATTCCAGGTGTGGGTATCCCGGGATATCCCTATTCCCGGTTCCATTCCCGGTGCGGATATCCCGGGATATCCCCGGTTCTGTTCCCGGGTCCATTCCCGGTATGGATATCCCGGGATATCTCCGGTCCCGGTGTCATTCCCAGTGCTGCTGTGGCTATCCTGGGATATCCCCAGTCCAGGTACAATTCCCGGTCCCATTCCCGGTGCGGATATCCCAGGACATTCCTGGTGTGGATATCCCGGGATATCCCTGGTCCCGTTCCCGGTTCCATTCCCGGTATGGATATCCCGGGATATCCCCGGTACCATTCCAGGTGCCATTGTGGATATCCCGGTACCATTCCCAGTACAATTCCTGGTTTCATTCCCGGTGCTGGTGTGGCTATCCCGGGATATCCCGGTGCCGGTTCTGTTCCTGGTTCTGTTCCCGGTCCCATCCCCGGTGTGGATATCCCGGGATATCCCCAGTACCGTTCCCCGGTGCCATTCCCAGTGATGCTGTGGATATCCCGGGATATTTCCAGGTCCATTCCCAGTTTCACTTCCAGTGCCATTGTGGCTATCCCGGGATATCCCTGGTCCCGTTCCCGGTTCCATCCCCGGTGCGGATATCCCGGGATATCCCAGTCCCATTCTCGGTCCCATTCCCAGTGCCGATATCCCAGGATATCCCGGTGCCGGTTCTGTTCCCGGTGTCATTCCCGGTGCTGCTGTGGCTATCCCGGGATATCCCTGGTACCATTCCCGGTCCCATTCCCAGTGTGGATATCCCGGGATATCCCTGGTCCCATTCCCGGTCCCATTCGCGGTGTGGATATCCCAGGATATCCCCGGTCCCGGTCCCATTCCCGGTTCTATTCCCGGTTCCATTCCCAGTGCCGATATCCCGGGATATCCCGGTGCCGGTTCTGTTCCTGGTTCCATTCCCAGTCCCATTCCTGGTGCTGGTCTGGCTATCCCGGGATATCCCAGTCCCATTCCCGGCTCCACTCCTGGTGCGGATATCCCGGGATATCCCAGTCCCATTCCTGGTGCTGGTGTGGATATCCCGGGATATCCCAGTCCCATTCCCAGTCCCATTCCCGGTGCCGATATCCCGGGATATCCCAGTTCCATTCCAGGTGCCATTCCCAGTGCTGCTGTGGATATCCCGGGATATTCCTGGTCCCGTTCCCGGTTCCATTCCTGGTATGGATATCCCGGGATATCCCCGGTACCATTCCTGGTCCCATTGTGGATATCCCGGTACCATTCCCAGTACAATTCCCGGTGTCATTCCCAGTGCTGGTGTGGCTGTCCCGGGATATCCCGGTGCCGGTTCTGTTCCTGGTTCTGTTCCCGGTCCCATTCCCGGTGTGGATATCCCGGGTTATCCCCAGTTCCATTCCTGGTTCCATTCCTGGTGCCATTTTGGATATCCCAATACCATTCCCGGTTCCATTCCTGGTGCAGAT
>NW_026625110.1:3987-6499 GCF_030028575.1 Malurus melanocephalus | reverse complement strand
GTCCCATTCCCGGTGTGGATATCCCGGGATATTCCCGTTCCCGGTACAATTCCCGGTCCCATCCCCGCTGTGGATATCCCGGTACAATTCCCGGTCCCATCCCCGCCGTGTCCCCGCAGGTCGGGGAAGCTGAAGGTGCCCGAATGGGCCGACACCGTCAAGTTGGCCAAACACAAGGAGCTGGCGCCGTACGACGAGAACTGGTTCTACACGCGGGCGGGTGAGTCCGGTACCGACACTGTCACTGTCACCGTCATTGTCACCATCACACCAACACTGTCACCGTCACACTGTCACCATCACACCAACACCGTCACTGTCACCGTCACCATCACACCAACACTGTCACCGTCACCAACACCGTCACGGGGTACCAACACTGTCACTGTCACACCAACACTGTCACTGTCACCGTCACCATCACACCAACACTGTCACCGTCACACCAACACTGTCACTGTCACCGTCACCATCACACCAACACTGTCACCGTCACCAACACCGTCACGGGGTACCAACACTGTCACTGTCACCGTCACTGTCACCATCACACCAACACTGTCACCGTCACATCGACACCGGGAGGGTCCCTGGGGTACCCCCAGCCCCGGTTACCTCCGGTGTTTTCACAGTCGGGTCTGTGGGAGGCTCCCTGGGGTTATCCCGGTGTTCTCCCGGTGTTCTCCGGGTGTTCTCCGGGTGTTGTCCCGTTGTTCTCCGGTTGTTCCTAACCCCATATCCCATTTCCTCACAGCCTCCACAGCCCGTCACCTGTACCTGCGGGGCGGGCGTGTTCTCCCCGTTATCCCGGTGTTATCCCCGTGTTCTCTGGGTGTTGTCCGGGTGTTCTCCGGTTGTTCCTAACCCCATATCCCATTTCCCCACAGCCTCCACCGCCCGTCACCTGTACCTGCGGGGCGGGATCCCCGTTATCCCGGTGTTATCCCTGCTATCCCAGGGTTATCCCAGTGTTGTCCCGGTGTTCTCCGGGTGTTCTCTGGTTGTTGTCCGGTTGTTCCTAACCCCGTTCCCCATTTCCCCACAGCCTCCACAGCCCGTCACCTGTACCTGCGGGGCGGGGCGGGCGTGTTCTCCCCGTTATCCCTGCTATCCCAGTGTTATCCCAGTGTTGTCCGGGTGTTGTCCGGGTGTTCTCCGGTTGTCCCTAACCCCATATCCCATTTCCCCACAGCCTCCACAGCCCGTCACCTGTACCTGCGGGGCGGGGCGGGCGTGTTCTCTGGCTGTTATCCCATTGTCTCACTGTTCTCTGGGTGTTGTCCGGGTGTTCTCTGGTTGTTCCTGACGCTGTTTCCGTTTCCTCACAGCCTCCACAGCCCGACACCTGTACCTGCGGGGCGGGGCGGGCGTGGGCTCCATGGCCAAGGTTTACGGGGGTCGCCAGCGCCGCGGGGTCCGGCCCAGCCATTTCAGCCGCGGCTCCGGCGCCGTCGCCCGCCGGGTGCTGCAGGCGCTCGAGGCGCTCAAGGTGGTGGAGAAGGACCAGGACGGGTCAGTTTGGGCTGAAAATCCGCAATTTCGGGACCCTTTCCCTTCCCATGTTTTGTTCCAGTTTGGATTTTCTCTTTTCTCTTTTTTTGTTACTCAGCGTTCCCTTTAAATTTTTATTTTTCCTTTAAATTCCTCTTTTTTCTCCCTTTAAAATCCTTTTTTTTCTCCCTTTAAATTTGTTATTTTCTCTCTTTAAATTTATTTTTTTTTCCTTTAAATTCTTCTTTTTTTCTCCCTTTAAATTCTATTTTCCGCCTTTAAATTTTTCTTTTTCCTTTAAATTCTTCTTTTTTCTCCCTTTAAAATCATTTTTTTCTCCCTTTAAATTCCTCTTTTTCTCCCTTTAAATTCTATTTTCCCCCTTTAAATTTTTCTTTTTTCTCCCTTTAAATTCTTTTTTCTCACTTCAGTCTCTTCAATATTTCCCCTTTATTCTTTTCCTTTTCTCCTTTAAACTCTCTCTTTTCTTCCTTTTAATTTCGCATTTTTCCCTATTTCCTCTCTTTTTTACCCCATTTTCCCCATAATTCCCCATTTCCCTGTGAGAAATTCCCCATTTTTACCCCATTTCCCTATGAAAAATTCCCTATTTCCCCTCATTTTTACCCCATTTTCCTATGGAAAATTCCCTATTCTCATTTTTACCCCATTTTCCCCATAATTCCCCTTTTCCCTATAAAAAATTCCCAATTTCCCCTCATTTTTACCCCATTTTCCTATGGAAAATTCCCTATTCTCATTTTTACCCCATTTACCCCATAATTCCCCATTTCCCTGTGAAAAATTCCCCATTTTTACCCCATTTCCCTATGAAAGATTCCCAATTTCCCCTCATTTTCCCCCCATTTTCCACCCCTAAACCCTCCCAATTTGTGCCATTCCCCGATTTTCATTTTCCCAACCCCGTTTTTCCCGTTTTTTCCCCACTTTTACCATTTTTTTCCCCATTTTTACCATTTTTTTCCCATTTTTCCTCATTCAGGGGCCGTAAATTGACCCC
>NW_026625110.1:0-1204 GCF_030028575.1 Malurus melanocephalus | reverse complement strand
GTTTTTACCTCAGCAAAGGCCCCTCCCCCTCACGGCGCCGCTCTCCCCTCAGGGACTGCGGGCCCCGCGCGCCATCGCCGCGCTCTGATTGGTCGAGACCGCGGAGGGGGCGTGGCTTTGGCAAAGGGCGCGAAAAGCGCTGAGGGAGCGGCCGCCATTTTGTCCGCGGCGCCTCAGGGGAAAAGCGGCGGCGGCTCCGCTTCGCTCTGCGATGGCTCCCGCGGCCCCGCAGCGCTGAATCCCCGCTCCCACCGCCGCTTTCCACCCTCCATTCGCGGTTTGGAGTCGCCGTTCCCCTTCCCGGGGTCTCCGTGCAGCGATTTGAGCGCGTCCCGGGTGGGTTCGCCCTCAGGGTTTGGAGCTGTTGTGGGGTGGCGGTGACGCCTCAAACACGCCCTGGGTGTGTCACTCCATTTTCGGCCGCTTTTAAAGGTGTCATCGCTCCCCTCCCGAGCCCCGGGCGGTGGCAGAGCCGGTTCTGCCGCTCCTTCAGTGTTCCCTCAGCTGCGATCCCTCTGAGGGCTGCGAGAACTCTTCATCTTCATCCTCATCATCCTCATCATCATCCTCATCATCTTCCTCATCATCTTCATCATCCTCATCATCATCTTCATCATCTTCATCATCCTCATCATCCTCATCATCCTCATCATCATCATCTTCATCATCCTCATCATCCTCATCCTGTGGAGCTCTTCACCCTCTCCCCGCCAGAAATCCTCGTGAAGAAACCCAAATCATCCCCCACCAGAGAATTTGGGGTAAAGAAAAAAAAAATCGCAGAAATCGGAGCTGGATTATTGTTAACACCAACATTTGTTGTTGTTTTGTTTTATCTCCGTGTGGTTTTTGTCCCCCCAAACACTTCAAGCCACTCACAGCTGCCCCTATTTTAACCAACTTTACCCCAATTTTGACCTCTAAAGTTCCATATTTACCACATCCTGACCATTTAAAACACATTTTAGCCCTTTCTAGCCCAAAATAAATCGGATAATCAAGGCCCCGTTTAGCTCTGAACATATTGGACATCTCGGCCCCATTTCCCTCATTTTTATCTCATTTTTATCTCATTTTTATCTCATTTTATCCTCTTTTAATCCTCTTTTGGCCATTTAAGCCGTGTTTTGCCCTCGCCTAACCCTCTTTTGGCCGTGTTTAGCCCCATTTTGGCTCTGTTTTTACTCTGCTTTGTCCCGTTTTA
>NW_026625109.1:17161-19633 GCF_030028575.1 Malurus melanocephalus | reverse complement strand
AGGTTGGCAGGGATTGATCAGGGATTGGAGCAGCCCAGGTTGGCAGGGATTGATCAGGGATCAGAGGTTGGCAGGGATTGATCAGGGATCAGAATGGAGCAGCCCAGGTTGGCAGGGATTGATCAGGGATCGGAACAGCCCAGGTTGGCAGGGATTGATCAGGGATCGGAATGGAGCAGCCCAGGTTGGCAGGGATTGATCAGGGATCGGAGTGGAGCAGCCTGAGGGTGGCACTGCCAGCAGGTGCCTCTGTCTGAGGGGTGATCCCAGAGCTCTGCAACTTCCAAAGGGCACCCAAAGGCATCAAAGAGCACAGGTTCCCTCCAAACCTTGACCCTGTCACCAAATCCCTCCACAAAACCGGTGCTCGGAGATGATGCAGGGGGTTGTGACCATCCAGAGCCCCAAAGCCAAGAGAACAACAAAACCTCGGGAGTTGGGAAACGCCAGGGAAGGGCAGCAGCGACAGTGACAGTTCTGTCAGCACTTCACACCATCCATCCTGCCTCAGTTTACCCTCCTCCAAAGCCTCTTGGAGCTCCCAAAGCTCAGCACAGAGCTGGACCAGAGCCACCAGCACCCCACTGCTCCATCCTTCCCGCAGGTTTTCCTGGAAACATCATCCCCATCCTGCAAACCCCGGAGGCCGAGATCACATCCCCTCCCTCTGCCGCTCCTCAGGCAGGATCTGTGGTTTAGGAACAGCCCAAATCCCGCTGCTCAGCTCAGCTGAGCCCAGCCCAGGCCGGGCAGGAGGCAGAGGAGTCTCCATGGCAAAGCGCTGGTGACAGCAGCGCCGGGGCCATGTGACAGCGCTGGGAATGTGAGCGCTGAAGGCTCTGTGCTTTCACAGCTCTGCCAAAGCTCCCCCCGGCCCTGCCTCCCTCCCGCTGCTCCTCGCCCACCCCCGGGCCCATCTGCCGGCAACGGCAACGCTCGCTCCGGCTCCGGCTGCGGCTGCGGCTCCGGCTCCGCTGGGCCCTGCTATTCCCAGACATTCCCAGACATTCCCAGACATTCCCTGCCATTTCCAGCTATTCCCAGACATTTCCCAGAGATTCCCAGTCATTCCCAGCCTTTTCCAGTTATTCCCAGAGATTCAGCCATTCCCAGACATCCCCAGCCTTTTCCAGCTATTCCCAGTCATTCCCAGCTTTTTCCAGATATTCCCAGAGATTCCAATGCCATTCTCAGTGATTCCAATGCCATTCCCAGAGATTGCAATGCCATTCCCAGCCATTCCCAGGGATTCAGCCATTCCCAGAGATTCAGCCATTCCCAGCCATTCCCAGCTATTCCCAGATTCAGCTATTCCAGACATTCCCAGACGTTCCCAGCCATTCCCAGCTATTCCCAGCCTTTCCCAGTCATTCCCAGCCATTCCCAGCCATTCCCAGCGTTTTCCAGCTATTCCCAGTGATTCCAATGCCATTCCCAGAGATTGCAATGCCATTCCCAGCCATTCCCAGGGATTCAGCTATTCCCAGCCATTCCCATGCCTTTTCCAGCGATTCCCAGCTCCATTCCCATGCAATTCCCAATCATTCCCAGCCATTCCCAGCAATTCCCAGATTCAGCTATTCCCAGTCATTCCCAGCCATTCCCAGAGATTCAGGTATTCCCAGTGATTCCAATGCCATTCCCAGCCATTCCCAGCCAGACCAGAGCCCCTCTCCACCTCCTTTAGTTTAAGAGGGAAAACATCTTCCAGAGCCCCTCTCCACCTCTTTCCCTTTCCTTTAAGAGGGAAAACATCCTCCAGAGCCCCTCTCCACCTCCTTTCCTTTAAGAGGGAAAACATCTTCCAGAGCCCCTCTCCACCTCCTTTCCCTTTATTTTAAGAAGGAAAACCATCCTCCCCTGCTCTGAAGTGCAGCCCCGAGGATGACACTCCCCCCAGCCGCTCTGAGACGCTTTGGCAGCCAAAATTCCCGTTTTTGGCAGGAATTCACTCCGCCAGAGGAGCTGCTCTGCTCCATCCCATCCCCGTGCCCGACACAACGGTCTGGGGACACTCTGGGGACTCGGGGCTTTTGTGAGGAGCTGGCCCAGCTCGCTGGGACCCGACAAAGGCGGGAGGGAGAGGGGGATCCGGCGGCGCATCCCTCGGCACCGGCGAGAACCAGCAGGAATCCACGGAACAAAGGAGRAGGGAAGCACAAGGTCATGGGAATAACGGGCCAGAATTTAACTGAGGGCAACGGGAATGAGGGGGGAAAAAAAAATTATTGGGGGAGGTGGGGGAAGGGAAGCGGAGAGCTGGTGGGATTTGGGATTCTGGAACAATAGGAGAGCAGGGAGAAGGGGATAGGGGATRTTGCGGGGTCTCTGTGGGACAAAGGAGTGACCTCGCAGCGGGTCAGGTCCAGCCACAGYCCCTGCTCTGGCTCCTCTCGCTGCTCCCTGAGCCCTTTGCTGGGTGTTATTCCCCTTGGGATGGCAGTGCTGCCTTGTGGGGACAGCCTGGCAGTG
>NW_026625109.1:13558-14783 GCF_030028575.1 Malurus melanocephalus | reverse complement strand
CTTGTCCCCATCCCCTGCAGCCTCCTGGCAGCTCAGGCAGTGTCCCCATCCCTGTCCCCATCCCTGTCCCTATTCCCCATCCTTGTCCCCATCCCTTGCAGGTTCCTGGCAGCTCAGGCAGTGTCCCCATCCCCATCCCCATTCCCATCCCTGTTCCTGTTCCCCATCCTTGTCCCCATCCCTGTCCCTGTCCCCATTCCCATTCCTGTCCCCATCCCTGTCCCCATCCCCATCCCCATCCCTGTCCCCATCCCTGTCCCTGTTCCCCATTCCTGTCCCTGCAGCCCCTGGCAGCTCAGGCAGTGTCCCCATCCCTGTCCCCATCCCCATCCCTGTCCCCATCCCCATCCCTGTCCCCATCCCTGTCCCTGTCCCTGTCCCCATCCCTGTCCCTGCAGCCCGTGGCAGCTCAGGCTCTGTGTGGGCTGTGCCATGAGCCCGGGGCTCCCTCCAGGACCCAGCACAGCTCCTCCACTGCTCCTTCCAAAGGCTCCCATTGCCCCTCCAGCCCAGGGAAAGCCGAGCACAGCGATTCCAGCAGAGCTGTGGTGGTGCTGGACCCCCTTAGCACCATTCAAATGTCCAATTGCACTCATCCAGCCCCTTAAAAAAAAAAAACAAACCACCCCGCTCCTCCAGCCCGTGACAGCTTTGACAGCCAGACTCCTTAATTCCTTTTTCTTATTCCCTTAATCTGTCATCTTTATCAGGCTGGGGAAGTGCCAGGCAGCAAGCAGGAGCCCCGGCCCCGATCAATCTCCACATTACAGCTGACAGAATGGTGCTAATAACTTATTGATCTCATGTTTGCCAAGCCCCAGTGGGGCTGAAAGGCTCCCATTGATTGGCTTGAGGGAAGGAGCCTCTCAGCTGAGAGCAGAGCGGAAAACCTTCAAATTGTCTTCTTCCCCAGGAGCTGGGAGAGGGAGGGAGGTGGGGAAGGGAGGGCAGGGACCAGGACAGGGAACTGAAGGGGAAGAGAAATGGAAAGGAAGAAAAATGTCTGTGTGTGTGTGAGAGAGATGGGGATTATGGAAAAGGAAATAGGGGGAAAAGGGTTTAAAAAGCAAAGAAATGAGGGGAAGAGGGCAAAGAGCAGGAAAGGGGAAAGGAGCGAAAGGAAGAAAAGGAATTGGGAACAAAAAGATTGTGCAGAGCTGAAAAATGAATGGAGCAGAGGCAGCTGGGCCTCTCACAGCGAGTCATTAATAAAACCATCCCCACG
>NW_026625109.1:9066-10803 GCF_030028575.1 Malurus melanocephalus | reverse complement strand
CCTGCCCATCCTGGCACAGAGAGCAGCCAAACGGGGCACAGGGCACAGGAACTGCTGTCAGCCTCACCAGGACTGCTCCAGCCTGCCCATCCTGGCACAGAGAGCCAGCCAAAGAGGGCACAGGGCACAGGAACTGCTGCCAGCCTCACCAGAGGGCTGTTGGGGGCACTAAAACCCTGCTGGTGGGCAACTATGGCTGCTGCCAGCCTCGCCAGGGGTATTTGGGGCCCTAAAACCTTGCTGGTGTCAACCCTGGCTGCTCTCTGGGGGCCCTAAAACCCTGCTGATGTGTAACCCTGGCTGCTGCCTGGGGGCCCTAAAACTGCTGGTGTCAATCCTGCCTTCTGCCACCTTACCAGGGCTGTTTGGGGCACTAAAACCCTGCTGGGGTGTAAACCTGGCTGCTGCCTGGGGATCCTAAAACTGCTGGGGTGTAAATCTGGCTGCTGCCAACCTCACCAGAGCTGATCCAGCCTGCCCATCCTGGCACAGAGAGCAGCTGAAGTGGGCACAGGGCACTGCTGCTGCTTCCACCCTCACCAGAGGGGTGGGGGACCCTAAAACCCTGCTGGTGTGTAACCCTGCCTGCTGCCTGGACCCTAAAACCCTGCTGGTGTCAATCCTTCCTTCTGCCAGCCTCACCAGGGCTCTTTATGGCACTAAAACCCCGCTGGTGTAACCCTGGCTGCTGCCTGGGGACCCTAAAACCCAGCTGGTGTAACCCAGACTGCTGCCAGCCCTTTCTCTGCCCCATTAGAACAGACTCTGGTACCCCCAGCAGGCTCCTGCCCGCCCTCCCAGCACTGGGGGACACTTCCCCCATTGGCAGACTCTTCCCAAAGCTTTTGGGATCACCAGAGCTGCTTTTCCAGAGGGTTTTCCCATTCCCGAGGGGCTTCCTGACCTCTCTGCCCCACAGAGCCACCCTCACCCCCCAGCAGCTCCAGCCCCAGCCTTGGCTCCAGCCTTCCAGAACCACAAAAGAACCACACACAATTATTTTTCATTAATCCCTCCCCTTTTCTGCATTTCAAACCATTCCAGATCCAGAGATATCGCTCATTTTCCACTCCACGCCGCTCCAAACTCCAAACCAAACTAAAGCACCGCCTCTAATCCCGGTTTTAGCGCCGAGCCGAGGAATTCCCTGACAGAATTAATCACAAACCAGCCAGCCCTGCCAGCTTCAGCCCTCCAAYGAGTAAATCTGTGCTGTCCTTGTGCCCAAAGCTCAGCTCAGGGAGGAGCAGGCACTGCTAAGCCTGGTCCAGCTCAGTTTGGAGCCTCCAGAGAGCTCCTTCCCCTCCCTGGGAGCACCAATTTCAGCCCCAAAAGAGCATCAGGAAATGTTCCAGCAGGAGATTGCAGMGGGATGAGAGAGCACTGGCAGCTCCTGAGCAGGAGAAATGCACAACTGCTGGAACATAATGGCATCAGCATCATTAATTCAGCACTAATCACCTCCAGGGGCCTCGGGAGGGGGAGATTCCCAGAACACAATCCCAGAACTCTTCTCCAGGTGATGGGGGCAAAGCTCTTTCTCCTTCTTGGGGGGATAAAATGCTTTAAATAATGAGAAATTGTTCAGAAAAACTGAAATCTGCCCTGAAAATCCTGCATGGAGCAATTCCTCATTGCCACGCTCCCCTCCCAGCCCTGCCAGCAAAACCGAGCCCAGCAGAGCTCAGCTCCTAAGCTCAGACTCAAAGCTCAGCCCCAAAGCTAAACCCCAAAGCT
>NW_026625109.1:6822-8281 GCF_030028575.1 Malurus melanocephalus | reverse complement strand
CCCACCACCCCCAGTATTTGGTGTCCTCAAGAGCTTTGTCACCGGCTTGGTGGCCTCCTGTGTGCACGAGCCTCTTCCTTTTCACTCAAGAAATATTTCATGGGATCATTATTTTATGGGATCGTTATTTTATGGGATCATTATATCATGGGATCATTATTTAATGGATTCATTATTTCATGGATTCACAAAACCCTCACAATTCACCTTCAGCCAGAACAGGAAAATCCTTCCTACACCTCCACCAGCACCACAAAACACTCTCCTCAAGTTCATCCTCAGCCAGAACAGGAAAATCCTTCCACAGCTCCAAAAGGGCACCACAAAACCCTCTCCTCACGTTCACCTTCAGCCAGAATACAAAAATCCTTCCCACACTCCAAAAGGGCTCCACCAGCACCAGAAAACCCTCACATTCACGTTCAACCAGAACACGAAAATCCTTCCCACAGCTCCAAAAGGCTCCACAAAACCCTCACATTCACCAGAACACAAAAATCCCTCCCGCACCTCCCAAAGCAGAACACCAACAGAAAAACCAACGGCAAATGGAGCGAGGGAGGGAGGGAGCGGAGGGCACGGAGGGTGCCCAGCGAGCCCAGAGCGTGCCCAGCGAGCCCAGAGGGTGCCCAGCGAGCCCAGAGGGTGAATGGCGAGCCCAGAGGGTGAATGGCGAGCCCAGAGGGTGATGAGCAAGCCCAGGGCAGCAGGAGCGTGCCCATTGCCCAGCCAGAGGGTGCCCAGCGAGCCCAGAGGGTGCCCAGCTAGCCCAGGGCACCGTGCCCATTGCCCAGCTAGCCCAGAGCGTGCCCAGAGAGCCCAGAGGGTGAATGGCAAGCCCAGAGGGTGAATGGCAAGCCCAGAGGTGCCCAGCGAGCCCAGAGGTGCCCAGCTAGCCCAGAGGTGCCCAGCTAGCCCAGAGCACCATGCCCATTGCCCAGCGAGCCCAGAGGTGCCCAGCTAGCCCAGAGGGTGCCCAGCGAGCCCAGAGCGTGCCCAGCGAGCCCAGAGGGTGAACGGCGAGCCCAGAGCGTGCCCAGCTAGCCCAGGGCAGCGTGCCCATTGCCCAGCCAGAGGGTGCCCAGCTAGCCCAGAGCGTGCCCAGCTAGCCCAGAGGGTGCCCAGTGAGTCCAGAGGGTGAATGGTGAGCCCAGAGCGTGCCCAGCTAGCCCAGAGGGTGCCCAGTGAGTCCAGAGGGTGAATGGCAAGCCCAGAGGGTGCCCAGCTAGCCCAGGGCAGCAGGAGCATGCCCATTGCCCATTGCCCATCCCTCACCTGCTGCTGGCAGCCCCACGTCCAGCGCGTTTCTCTTGAGCTCGCAGCGGCTCTGGCTCTCGGGCATAACGAGCTGGCGGCTCTGCTGCAGGCTGGAGATGATGCTGGACAGGTCGCTGTCGCGGCTGCGGCAGAGCACAGAAAGCCCACGTTAGGGAAAAATCCCCAAATCTGTGTTCCCCCG
>NW_026625109.1:3257-6007 GCF_030028575.1 Malurus melanocephalus | reverse complement strand
CTATTCTTAAAAAACCCCAAGTTTTTCCATTCCATCACTGCTGGAACAAAAGGCTGTTTGATTTGATTGAGTAACAGTTTTTTTCTCTTTGGAGAGAAACCCACCACGAGCGTTACTCAGAGCTGAGGGCACAGATTTATTTACAAAACCCATTTTTAACTCTCCCCTTCCACCAAATCCCAAAACAATGCTCTTCCTTCTGGGAAAGGAGTCTGTGTTCGAGCAGCTCAGCATTATTCTGCCTCTTCTCCTTGCTCACATTGCTGGTTTAGTATTTTTTTTTTCTATATTTTTTTCTCTTCTGTGGAGAGGGAGAACGCAAAAACTACTTTGCTGTAGCAGATACTGCAGCTCGGTGGTGAATTTTTTTTGCTGGCAAACCGCTCTCCACACTCGCAAAATTTCTCTGAATAAATACTCTGAATAAATAAATAATAAATCTGTCGCTCTACAGAGAGTGAGGAGGAAGAGGAAGGTGAAAGCCGTGGCAGTGCTGAACATCTCCTTTTTTTTATTTATTTTTTTTTTTTTTTGTGGGAGATGCTGCCCTCCCCATCCTCGCAGCACAAGGGGCTCACCCTGAATTAAATTGAGCCATTTTTCTTCCTGCCCTCAGTCTGAAGGGAAGATGCCAGCCACAGAAAAGGACACAAATATGCAATGTCACCCACCCTCTGCCATCCCCAGAGCCCCAAGCCGTGGGTGTCCTCACCTGGGAGCAGCAGGGCGGCCCGCAGGGTGCATTATCTGCACAAATACCCACATCATCTGCCTTAAATACCCCCCGATCCCCGATCCCCTCTGCCTGCCCAGCTGCTGCTCCCCCAGCAGATCCCCCAGCTCCCATCCCATCCCATCCCATCCCATCCCGGGGCTGCAGCAGGGGCTAATCTGTGTCTAGCTCGCTGCTAATCTCATCAGTTTATGACAGAAAGTCTTTAGGGTACTTTCAGCGGGCGTCTGGCCGCAGATTTCCCCCGGGAGGAGGCAGCAGACACAAAGAACCCCCCCAGGGATGCTCAGATGGGATCCCAAATCCTTTTGAGCGCCCACCCCAAAACCCTCAGACTCCTCCTCATGCGATCATTACTTAAGCAAACCCACAGGTGAGTGGGAAGCCCRTTTCTCCTGTGCCAAGCACTTTTGGGTCTTATCCTCTTTTAGCTGCCACCTTTAAGATGCATTATGCAAATATTTTGGTGTCTTAAGTCATTTATGGGATTAATGTGAMGTGATTATCAGTTCTTTTTAATCACGCCAATCAATAAGTGGCTGTCAGGGACAGAGGACAAATGCAGATAAACGCTGCCATCAGCACAAGGCCCGGAAAGGGAGGAGGAGAGCAGGGGGGGAGAGGCAGAGAGTGGGAAGAGAAAAAAAAATGGGATAATTACAAAAAATGGGATAATTACATCTTTGCATTTGCACGGTGCCTCGCATCCTGATCGAGCCCCACAGAGCAGGGCTGCGGTGTAAACAGCTACCAGGAGGGAGAGTTTTATCCAGGAGGGATTGTTTTATCCAGGAGGGAGTGTTTTATCCAGGAGGGATTGTTTTATCCACCCAGAAGGGATTGTTTTGTTTTATCCACATTCAGCTACCAGGAGGGATTGTTTTGTTTTATCCACCAGGAAAACGCAGCTCCCTGTTTTGTTTTATCCACCAGGAAAATTCAACTCCCTCTCCCCAGGAGCGGCTCCTCAAAACTCACAGAGTGCACAACGCCGGGGTGTATCCAATGAAAACAAAACCCAGGAGATCTCCACCGAAGGGAACACCTCCACGCCGGCGGTGGCGTTTTTCTTTCTTGCCAAAATCGCGCGTTTTTAGGGGATTTTTGTGGGTTTAAAATGAAATTCATGGTGGTGGGCATCAGCAAGTCCCAGCTCCACCCAGGAGCAGACACTGCAGGGTCACAGGGACACTGAAGGCCCTGAGCTCCACTGGGCTCACCCAGGAACTGGGCAGAACCCCAAAGAACCACACAGGACCCCAGGAAACTGAGAAGAACCCCAGGGAACCATGCAGAACCCCAGAAAACTGAGAAGAATCCCAGGGAAACCAGGCAGAACCCCAAAGAAACCAGGCAGAACCTCAGAGAACCAGGCAGAATCCCAGGAAACCGTGCAGAATCCCAGGGAAACTTGCAGAGCCCCAGGGAACCAGGCAGAACCCCAGAGAAACCAGGCAGAACCCCAGGAAAACACGGGGAGAGGTGGGACAGAGCTGGGCCTCAGCCCTGGCAGGAGAAAAGGCAATAAATGGTAACCAGAGGTTTTTTATGAAAAACTGAGATCTCTTTCTGTGTAGCTGAAGGATTTCAGCATTTTTGGGACGCTGGTGGGTGCCCAGGCTGCCCCAACAGAGTCACTGCAGGGGCTCTGACAGGGACATTTTGGTTTAGGATCGAAATGGGGTCATTTTGGTTTAGGATCGAAATGGGGTAATTTCTACAGGAGACCCCTCTGAACCTGCACAGAGCCCAACTCCTGTATGATTTACAGGATTCCCATGCAGGGGATGGCCAGAACTGCTCCCTGCCCTACAGAGGATGCCCCACAGGTGCCCAGGGCACCCCAGCCCTGCCCTGCCCTGCCCTGCCCTGGGCACGCCCAAGCTGATTAAAGTCTGAGCCCTGCCAGTGCCACGGTGTCGCATCGGAGAAAGGGGATTAGAGATGGCTCCAGGCAGATCCACGGCCCCGAGGGGTCAAGGAGGAGACAGAGAGATCCTGCAGGGTCACCATGGAA
>NW_026625109.1:0-1177 GCF_030028575.1 Malurus melanocephalus | reverse complement strand
GCAGCGCCCAGGTCAGGCTGGAACCCTGTCAGGAAATTCAGCATCACCAGGAGCTCAAATCGGCATTTCTCTGCTCCACGGGGATTCAGGCACCAAGAGAGGGCTGGGATAGAACCAGAGGGAATCCTAAACCATCAGACACAAAATCCCACAGATCCACAAACTGCAGGAGAGCTGAGGGAACGGGGAACGAGCCCAGCACCGCACCAGACCGGGTAAATCTTCCTAAAACTGAATAAAATCAAAGCAGAGCTGGGAAAACACAGCCCAACATCTCTGAAGGGATGCAAAGCAGGATTGGAAGAGAAGAGAGAGACTCAGGAAGTAAAATGGGAAGGAAATAAAAAAGGAAAAGTATTTTTTTTGAAAATACATTTCAGCGGCTCTCCATCCCCTTAACGATCACCCRGTAAGTGCAGGGATTATATTAAATTTTCCTGATCAATACGGCGGCCATAAAACTGTCCCGACCCTCTGCCCCTCCCTCCAATAAAGAAAGAAAAAAATCCAATATGCAAAGGGAGGAATGGCAGGGCTGGCAGGGGAGAAGCCACGAGGGCAGAGATGGGGCCGGGTCTGGGTCCAGGCGGTGCTTTGGGGTCACCCCCGGCTCTGGTGACAGATTGACCCCATTGTTCACTCTGCAGGGATGTCCCTCCCTGAGCCCTGTGCTCCCTGAGGTACCCGGGGTGGCAGAGGAGCTAAAAGGAGGGGAGAAAATCCCCCRAGGCTGCAGAAATACGAGGGATGTTCCCTTCTCCCCCATCTCCTCAGCAGCACAAAAAACCACGCTCCCGCTGTGGAGAGCAGAATCACGGGCTGCTGAGCCTTGAGTTCCACCAGGAGAGGTTTAAATTGAAAATCAGGAAACCTCTCCTATCCCAAATAAAGGAATAAAGCCCTGGAGAGCTGCCCAGGGCCGTGCTGGAGTGCCCAGCCCCACAGGACCCCTGGGGACACAGGGAGGGGTGAGCAGTGTCACAGCAGAATCACGGGCTGCTGGGGCTCGAGTTCCACCAGGAGAGGTTTAAATTGGGAATCAGGAAACCTCTGCTACCCCAAAAACAGGAACAGAGCCCTGGAGAGCTGCCCAGGGCTGTGCTGGAGTCCCCAGCCCTGCAGGACCCTTGGGGACACTTTAGTGAGCAGTGTCACAGCAGAATCACGGGCTGCTGAG
>NW_026625108.1:17536-19630 GCF_030028575.1 Malurus melanocephalus | reverse complement strand
GAGTTTTATTGGGAATGGTCACTCAGTGGTCACTCTGAGTGTCCGGAGCTGTGCACTGACCGACGCTTTCGACATCCCAGGTGAATTCTGGGGGGAAAAACGGGAATTTTGGGAAAAATTGGGAATTTTGGGAAAAAAAATTAGGAATTTTGAGAAAAAAAATTGGGAATTTCTGGGAATAATAATGAGAGTTTTATTGGGAATGGTCACTCAATGGTCACTGTGTGGTCACTCTGAGTGTCCGGAGCTGCGCACTGACCGAGGCTTTCGACATCCCAGGTGAATTCTGGGGGGAAAAACGGGAATTTTGGGAAAAAAAAATTGGGAATTTTGGGGAAAAAAAAAGGGAGTTTTGGGAAAAATAACCAGAGTTTTATTGGGAATGGTCACTCAGTGGTCACTGTGTGGTCACTCAGTGGTCACTCTGAGTGTGCGGAGATTTCACCATCCCCGGTGAATTCTGGGCAAAAAAATGGGAATTTTGGGAAAAATCCCTGGAATTTTGGGGGAAAAAAATGGGAATAATGGTGGGAGTGGTCACTCATTGGTCACTCAGTGGTCACTCTGTGCAGAGATTTCACCATCCCAGGTGAATTCTGGGCAAAAAATTGGGAATTTTGGGAAAAAATTTGGGAATTTTGGAAAAAAAATGGGAATTTGGGGGAAAAATCCCAAGAATTTTAGGAAAAATGTCTGAAATTTTGGGGAAATTTTGGGAAAAATGTTGGGAATTTTGGGAAAAATGTTGGGAATTTGGGAAAAAATCAGAAAGTTTGAGGAAAATTTTGAGAACATTAGGGAAAACGTTGGGAATTTTGGGAAAATCACATGAATTCTGGGAAAGGTGTCAGAATTTTGGGAAAATATCAGAAATTTTAGGGAAGTTTTGGGAAAAATATTGGGAATTTTGAGAAAAAAAATGGGAATTTTGGGAAAAATAATGAGAGTTTTATTGGGAATGGTCACTCCTTTGGTCACTCAGTGGTCACTCTGAGTGTGCGGAGATTTCACCGTCCCAGGTGAATTCTGGGGAAAAAAATGGGAATTTTGGGAAAAAATTGGGAATTTTGGGAAAAAATCCCTGGAATTTTGGAGGAGAAATTGGGAATTTGGGGAAAAAAATTGGGAATTTGGGGGAAAATGTTGGGAATTTGGGGAATAAGGATTTTTTGGAAAAGTATCAGAAATTTTGGGGAAATTTTGGGGAAAATATCAGGAATTTTTGGGAAAATGTCAGAATTTTACAGACGAATGTTGGGAATTTTGGGAAATGCCGGGAATTCTGGGAAAAATGTCAGGAATTTGGGGAAAAATTTGCGAATTTGGGGGAAAAAAATTGGGAATTTTGGGGAAAATGTTGGGAATTTTGGGAAAAATTTGGGAAAAATGTGACTTTGGGGAAAATTTAGGGAAAATGTTGGGAATTTGGGGAAATACCAGGAATTTTGGGAAAAATGTCAGGAATTTTGGAAAAAAATGTTGGGAATTTGGGGAAAAAAATGGGAATTTTGGGGAAAATATTGGATGTTTTATTGGGAATGGTCACTGTGTGGTCACTCAGTGGTCACTCTGAGTGTGCGGAGATTTCACCGTCCCAGGTGAATTCTGGGCAAAAAAATGGGAATTTTGGGAAAAAATGGGAATTTTGGGGAAAAATGGGAATTTTGGAAAATAAAATTGGGAATTTTGGGGAAAAAATTGGGATTTTTGGGAAAAAAATGGGAATAATGGTGGGAATGGTCACTCATTGGTCACTCAGTGGTCACTCTGAGTGTCCGGAGATTTCACCGTCCAAGGTGAATTCTGGGCAAAAAAATGGGAATTTTGGGAAAAAATGGGAATTTTGGGGAAAAATGGGAATAATGGTGGGAATGGTCACTGTGTGGTCACTGTGTGGTCACTCTGAGTGTCCGGAGCTGTGCCCTGACCGACGCCTTCCACATCCCCGGTGAATTCTGGGGGAAAAAATGGGAATTTGGGGAAAAAATTGGGAATTTTAGGAAAAAATCCTGCAAATTTTGGGAAAAAATTGGGAATTTCTGGGAATGGTCACTCAGTGGTCACTGAGTGGTCACTCTGAGTGTGCGGAGATTT
>NW_026625108.1:15288-16291 GCF_030028575.1 Malurus melanocephalus | reverse complement strand
GGCCGTGGAGCGGCTCCTCCGGACAATCCCGGCCCGGAATCTGCGGAGCCTGGACCTGGCAGCGGTCAGCGGGGATGGAGCAAAACACGGAACCGGAACCGGGAATGGACTGGGGACGGTGCTCGGGGAGTACCTGGGACAGGTATGGGGACATTGGGGACATCGGGGACAGTGGGGACATTGGGGACAGTGGGGAGCTGGCAGCGGTCAGCGGGGACGGAACAAAACACGGAACCGGAACCGGAACCGGGAATGGACTGGGGATGGTGCTCGGGACAGTACCTGGGACAGGTATGGGGACAGTGGGGGGTGACAATGACAGTGGGGACATCGAGGGGTGACAGTGACATTGGGGACAGTGGGGAGCTGGCAGTGGTTAGCGGGGACGGAACCGGACACGGAACTGGAACCAGACACAGGAATGGACTGGGGACAGTGCTGGGGGTGTATCTGGGACAGGTATGGGGACAGTGGGGACATCGGGGACATTGGGGACATTGGGACATTGGGGATATGGGGACAGTGGGGAGCTGGCAGCGGTCAGCGGGGACGGAACAAAACACGGAACTGGAACCGGACATGGGAACGGACTGGGGACAGTGCTGGGGGAGTACCTGGGACAGGTATGGGGACAGTGGGGACATTGGGGACAATGGGACATTGGGGACACTTTGGGGACATTGGGGACATCGAGGGGACATTGGGGACATGGCAGCGGTCAGCGGGGATGAAACAAAACACGGAACCGGAACCGGACATGGGAATGGACTGGGGACAGTGCTGGGGGAGTTCCTGGGACAGGTATGGGGACATTGGGGACAGTGGGGACATCGGGGACAGTGGGGACAGTGAGGACATTGGGGACATTGGGGACAATGGGGACATTGGGGACATTGAGGGGTGACAGTGACATTGGGGACAATGGGGACCTGGCAGCGGTCAGCGGGGATGGAACAAAACACGGAACCGGAACCGGACATGGGAATGGACTGGGGACGGTGCT
>NW_026625108.1:9551-12131 GCF_030028575.1 Malurus melanocephalus | reverse complement strand
GGGGACATTGGGGACATTGGGAGGGTTTTGGTGACATTGGGGACGTTGGGGGATGTTTGGGATTTTGGAGCCATCGGGTTTTGATGACGTTGGGGACATTGGGAGGGTTTTGGTGACATTGGGGACATTGGGAGGGTTTTGGGGACATTGGGGACATTGGTGACATTGGGGACAGTGGGAGGGTTTTGATGACGTTGGTGACGTTGGGGACATTGGGAGGGTTTTGGTGACATTGGGGTTTTGGTGACATTGGGGACATTGGTGACATTGGGGACATTGGGAGGATTTTGGGGACATTGGGGACATTGGGAGGGTTTTGGTGACATTGGGGACATTGGGGACATTGGGGACATTGGTGACATTGGTGACGTTGGGGACATTGGGAGGGTTTTGGTGACATTGGGGTTTTGGGGACATTGGGGACATTGGGAGGGTTTTGGTGACATTGGTGACATTGGGGACATTGGTGACATTGGTGACATTGGGGTTTTGGTGGCATTGGGGACATTGGGAGGGTTTTGGTGATGTTGGGGACATTGGTGACGTTGGGGACATTGGGAGGGTTTTGGTGACATTGGGGTTTTGGTGACGTTGGGGACATTGGGAGGGTTTTGGTGACATTGGGGATATTGGGAGGGTTTTGGTGACATTGGGAGGGTTTTGGTGACATTGGGGACATTGTGAGGGTTTTGGTGACATTGGGGACATTGGGAGGGTTTTGGTGACGTTGGGGACATTGCCGGTGTCACCCACAGGACGGTTGTGCTCTGCGCCACCTCTCACTGGCCGGGAACCACCTCAGGGACGGGGACATCGAGGAGCTGGCCAGGTGACACTGGGGACACTGGGGACATTGGGATTGGGGACAGTGGGATGGATTTGGGGACAGTGGGGACAGTGGGATTGGGGACAGTGGGTTGGATTTGGGGACACTGGCATGGATTTGGGGACACCAAAACCCCCTTGGGGACATTGGGAACCTCCTCGGGGATGGGGACATCGAGGAGCTGGCCAGGTGACACTGGGGACAATGGGATTGGTGACATTGGGGACATTGGGATATTGTGATTGGGGACATCGGGACCCCCTTGGGGACATTGGGATGGATTTGGGGACATCGGGAACTCCTCGGGGATGGGGACATCAAAGAGCTGGCCAGGTGACAATGGGGACACTGGGGACAGTGGGATTGGGGACATTGGGATTGGGGACATCGGGAACCCCTTGGGGACATTGGGATGGATTTGGGGACATTGGGAACACTTTTGGGGTCACCAAAACCAATCTGGGGACAATGGAACCCCATTTAGGGTCAGTGGGGTGAATTTGGGTCATTGGGAACGCCTTGGGGACATTGGGGTGGATTCGGGGACATTGGGAACCCCTCGGGGACAGGGACATCGAGGAGCTGCCCAGGTGACACTGGGGACACTGGGGACACTGGGATTGGGGACATTGGGACTGGGGACATTGGGGTGAATTTGGGGACATTGGGATATTGTGATTGGGGACATTGGGGTGGATTTGGGGACATTGGGAACCCCTCGGGGACGGGGACATCGAGGAGCTGCCCAGGTGACACTGGGAACACTGGGGACACTGGGATTGGGGACAATGGGATTGGGGACATTGGGATGGATTTGGGGACATTGGGGACAGTGGGGACAGCGGGATTGGGGACACTGTGGTGGATTTGGGGACATTGGGACCCCTTTGGGGCTCACTGGGATCCCTTTGGGGACAATGGGGTGGATTTGGGGACATTGGGGACACCAAAACCCCCTTGGGGACATCGAGATATTGGGATTGGGGACATCGGGACCCCCTTGGGGACATTGGGATATTGTGATTGGGGACATTGGGGTGGATTTGGGGACAATGGGAACCCCTCGGGGACGGGGACATCGAGGAGCTGCCCAGGTGACACTGGGGACACTGGGGACAGCGGGATTGGGGACAGTGGGTTGGATTTGGGGACACTGGCATGGATTTGGGGACACCAAAACCCCCTTGGGGACATTGGGAACCGCCTCGGGGATGGGGACATGGAGGAGCTGCCCAGGTGACACTGGGGACAATGGGATTGGTGACATTGGGGACATTGGGATATTGTGATTGAGGACAATGTGGTGGATTTGGGGACAATGGGAACCCCTCGGGGACGGGGACATCAGGAAGCTGCCCAGGGGACACTGGCATTGGGGACACTGGGGACACTGGGATTGGGGACATTGGGACTGGGGACACTGGGGTGAATTTGGGGACATTGGGAACCTCTTGGGGACAATGTGAACCACCTCAGGGACAGGGACATGGAGGAGCTGGCCAGGTGACACTGGGGACAATGGGACTGGGGACACCAAAACCCCCTTGGGGACATTGGGATATTGTGATTGGGGACATCGGGACCCCCTTGGGGACATTGGGATGGATTTGGGGACATCGGGAACCCCTCGGGGATGGGGACATCGAGGAGCTGCCCAGGTGACACTGGGGACACTGGGGACAGCGGGGACATTGGGGTGGATTTGGGGGGACACCAAAACCCCCTTGGGGACATTGGGACCCATTTGGGGACAT
>NW_026625108.1:6435-7949 GCF_030028575.1 Malurus melanocephalus | reverse complement strand
TTGGGGACAATGGGACCCCTGTGGGACACTGGGATGGATTTGGGGACATTGGGACCCATTTGGGACATTGGGACATCGAGATTGGGGACATTGGGAACCCCTTGGGGACATTGGAATGGGTTTGGGGACATTGGGGACACTTTGGGGACACCAAAACGCCCTTGGGGACAATGGAACCCCTGTGGGGACACGGGGGTGCATTTGGGGACACTGAGAACCCCTTGGGGACATCGGCTCCATTGGGGACAATTTGGGGACATTGGGATGGATTTGGGGACACCAAAACCCCCTTGGGGACATTGGGGTGGATTTGGGGACACCAAAACCCCCTTGGGGACATTGGGATGGATTTGGGGACACCGGGACCATTTGGGACATTGGGACATCGGGATTGGGGACACTGAGAACCCTTTGGGGACATTGGGGTGGATTTGGGGACATTGGGATTGGGGACACTGGGAGCTCTTTGGGGACATTGGGATGGATTTGGGGACACCAAAACCTCCTTGGGGACATTGGGACCATTGGGGACACTTTGGGGCCATTGGGACCCTTTTGGGAACATTGAGGACACTTCAGGGACATTGGGATGGATTTGGGGACATTGGGACCCTTTTGGGGCCATTGGGGTGGATTTGGGGTCATTGGGGCAGATTTGGGGACTTTGGGAACCCCCTGTGGACACCGGGATGGCTTTGGGGACACTTTGGGGACACTTTGGGGTCATTGGAACCCATTTGGGGACAATGGGAACCCTTTGGGGAAAATGGGATGGATTTGGGGTCATTTTCCCCATTTTGGGGGTCTCTGATCCCATTCTTGGGGTCTCCAATCCCATTTTTGGGGTTTCTGATACCATTTTTTTGGGTCCCTAATCCCATTTTGGCGTCCTTTTTCCATTTTTGGGGTCATTTTTCCCATTTTTGGGGTCCCTTTCCCCATTTTTGGGGTCTCCGATCCCATTTTTGGGTCTCTTTCCCATTTTTTGGGGTCCCTGATCCCATTTTGAGATCCCTCTCCCCATTTTTGGGGTCCCCAATCCCATTTTTGGGGTCATTTTCCCCATTTTTGGGGTCCCCAATCCCATTTTTTGGAGTCCCTTTTCCCATTTTTGGGTCCCCAATCCCATTTTTGGGGTTCCCGATTCCATTTTGGGGTCATTTTCCCATTTTTGGGTCCCCAATCCCATTTTTGGGTCATTTTTCCCATTTTTTGGTCCCTGATCCCATTTTTGGGGTTCCCAATCCCATTTTGGGGTCATTTTCCCCATTTTTGGGTCCCCGATCCCATTTTTGGGGTTCCCGATCCCATTTTGGGGTAATTTTCCCCATTTTTGGGGTAATGTTTCACATTTTTCGGTCCCCGATCGCATTTTTTGGGTCTCCTCCCCATTTTTGGGGTCCCCAATCCCATTTTGGGGTCATTTTTCCCATTTTTGGGTCCCCTGATCCCATTCTGGGGTCATTTTCCCCATTTCTGGGGTCTCCGTTCCCAATTTCATGGTCCCCAATCCC
>NW_026625108.1:3398-5055 GCF_030028575.1 Malurus melanocephalus | reverse complement strand
TTTTCCCCATTTTGGGGGTTCCCGATCCCATTTTGGGGTCCCCGATCCCATTTTGAGATCCCTTTCCCCATTTTTGGGGTCCCTCTCCCCATTTTTGGGGTCATTTTTCCCATTTTTTGTGTCCCTGATTCCATTTTTGGGATCCCCAATCCCATTTTGGGGTCTCTTTCCCATTTTTGGGGTCCCCGATCTCATTTTTGGGGTCATTTCCCCATTTTTGGGGTCATTTTCCCCATTTTTGGGATCCCTCTCCCCATTTTTGGGGTCTCCGATCCCATTTTTGGGGTCATTTTTCCCATTTTTGGGGTCTCCCCGCAGGTCCCTCCCGCGCTGTCCCTCTCTCCTGTCCCTGGATCTCTCGGCCAATCCCGGCCTTGGCTCCGCCTCCTTCCGGAACCTTCTGGAAGCGCTGGAACGGAGGGGGCGGGGCTTGGAGCTCCTCAACATGGCAGGTGAGAGTGACGTCATCGGCGTTCCCGAAATTTAAAAAATAAAAATCCCCAAAAATCCCCAGAATTCCCTAAAAAAATTCCTGGAATTCCCCAAAATTCCAGAATTCCCCAAAATTAAAAAAAACCCTCCGGAATTCCAAAAAAATTCCTAAAAATTTCCCAAAATTCCTCAAATTCCCCAGGATTCCCCAAAGTTGTTCAAAAATCCCCCAAAATTCCCTGAATTCCCCAAAAATGCCCAGAATTTCCCAAAATTCCATTAAATTCCAAAAAATTTCCCCAAAATCTCCAGAATTCCCTAAAAAAATCCCCGGAATTCCCCCAAAACCCAAGAATTTCTCAAAAATTTTTCAAAATTCCTGGAATTCTATGAAAATTTTCAAAAATTCCCCCAAAATCCCTGGAATTCTTCCCAAAAGTTCCCCAAAAATTCCCCCAAATCCCCAGAATTCCCCAAAATTTTCCAAAATTCCCTGGAATTCTCCAGAATCTCTCAAAAAATTTCCGGAATTCTTTGAAATCCCCTAAAATTTAAAAAAAATTCCTCCAAAATCCCTGGAGTTCTTCCCAAAAAATCCCTAAAATTCAAAAAAAAATCACAAAATTCGCCAAAATTTAAAAAAAATCCCTGGAATTCTTCCCAAAAATTCCCCAAAATCCCCAGAATTACCCCCAAATCCCCAAAATTTTCAAAAAATCCCAGGAATTCTTCCCAAAATTTCCCCAAAATTCCAGAAATTCTTAAAAATTCCGTGAAATTCCCCAAAAAATCTCCAAAAATCCCCGCAATTCCCCTAAAATCCCCAAAAATCCCCAAAAAATTCCCAAAAGTCCCCAGAGTTCCCCTAAAATACCCAAGAATCCCCAGAATTCCCAAAAAATATCCAAAAATTCCCAAAAGTCCCCAGAGTTCCCCTAAAATACCCAAGAATCCGAGGAATTCTTCCAAAAATTTCCCCAAAATCCCAGAAATTCTTCTCAAAAATTCCCTGAAAGTCCCAAAATCTCCAAAAATCCTCAGAATTTCCCAAAAATCCCCAGAATTCCCAAAAAAGTCCCCAAAATTCCCCAAATTCCCCAGAATTCCTTCCAAATCCCAAAAATTTCCCAAAAATCCCAGGAATTCTTCTCAAAAAATCCCTGAAATTCCCCGAAAATTCCCCGAAAGTTCCCAGAATTCCCAAAAAATTCCCAAAAATCCCCAG
>NW_026625108.1:0-1358 GCF_030028575.1 Malurus melanocephalus | reverse complement strand
ACTGGGAATGGTTCGCAGTGGTTTTGGAATCACCAATAAAAGCAGAATTTATCCCAAATTTCACTGATTTTTGGTATTTTTGGGATCGCGCTCATCCCGTCCGTTATCCCAAACTCCCATTAAATCCCAGTTTGGACTGGTCTGAACTGGTTTAGACTGGTCTGGACTGGTCTGAACTGGTTTGAACTGGTCTGAACTGGAAATGGCTCCAATACGGGCACTGAACAATGAAATTTTTCCAGGATTTTTATGATTTTTTCGGATCGTCCCCTCCCGTTTATGATCTCAAACTCCTGCTGGTTCCAGTAAAAACTGGTTTAGACTGGTCTGAACTGGTCTGAACTGGTCTGAACTGGGAATGGCTCCAACATGACCAACACCCAATGGAATTGATCCGCGATTTTTCGGATTTTTGGGATCGCGCTCATCCCGTTTATTGACCCAAAACCCTGATAGTTCCAGTTTGAACTGGTTTGAACTGGTCTGAACTGGTTTGAACTGGTTTAGACTGGTTTGAACTGATCTGAACTGGTCTGAACTGGTCTCAGGCGTGCAGGAAGCGGTTGAAGGCGTTGTAGGAATGAACAACAGAATTTTTGGGATTTTTGGGATTTTTATCTCAAATTTTTAGGATTTTATTATCTGAAACTTGTAGTGGCTCCAGTAAAAACTGGGTTAAACTGGTCTGAACTGGTTTGAACTGGTTTAGACCGGTCTGAACTGGTCTGAACTGGGAATGGCTCTCAGTTTGCTCAAAAGTGATCAATAAACACCGGAATTTTTCCAGGATTTTGGGATTTTTGGGATCGCGCTCATCCCGTTCATTATCCAAACTCCCAGTGCTCCCAGTTTGAACTGGTCTGAACTGGTCTGAACTGGTCTGAACTGGTTTGGACTGGTCTGAACTGGTTTGAACTGGAAAGGCTCGCAGAATTGATCCCAAATTTTACCAATTTTTCAGATTTTCGGGATCGCGCTCATCCCGTTTATTATCCAAACACCAGTGCTCCCAGTTTAAACTGGTCTGAACTGGTCTGAACTGGTTTAAACTGGTCTGAACTGGTCTGAACCGGGAACTGTTCCCAGTTTGATCCCATTACAGAACAGAATTTATCACAGATTTCGCTGATTTTTCGGATTTTTGGGGTCATAATGATCCCATTTATTGACCCAAAACCCTGATGGTTCCAGTTTGAACTGGTCTGAACTGGTCTGAACTGGTCTGAACTGGTTTGAACTGGTTTGAACTGGTTTGATCTGGTCTGAACTGGTCTGAACTGGTCTGAACTGGTCTGAACTGGTCTGAACTGGTCTGAACTGGTTTGATCTGGTCTGAACTGGTCTGAACTGGTCTGAAC
>NW_026625107.1:14638-17702 GCF_030028575.1 Malurus melanocephalus | reverse complement strand
ATCGATTCCCAGTCCATCCCAGACCCTCTCAATCGATTCCCAATCCATTCCCAGTCCATCCCAGACCCTCTCAATCGATTCCCAGTCCATCCCAGTGATCCCGTATCCATCCCAGTATATCCCAGTCCATCCCAGTTTGACTGACCGCAGGTCCCGGTGTCTGTGGGGCCGGTCCTGGAGCACCCAGACCAGATCGAAGCGGCTCAGCAGCGCCGCGGGCAGCCCCAGGTTCTTGTCCAGCCCCCGGGCGGGGTCGTAGCGTCCCAGGGCGGGGTTTGCGGCCGCCAGGACGGCGCAGCGGGCGCTCAGAGTGGCCACCACGCCCGCTTTGGCCACGGCCACGCTCTGCTGCTCCAGGGCCTCGTGCAGCGCCACCCGATCGCCCTCCAGCATTTTATCGAATTCGTCGATGCAGCAAACGCCGCCGTCCGCCAGCACCAGAGCGCCGCCCTCGAGAGTGAGCTCACCCGTGCTGGGGTCGCGGAGAACGGCGGCGGTGAGGCCAACACCCGAGGAGCCACGGCCTGAGGTGTATTGACCTTAAAAACAGAGAAAATGGGGTTAAAAATGGGAAAAATGGTGAAAAAACCCGGTAAAAATGGGAAAAAACAGCAAAAAACCCGGTGAAAATGGGGTTAAAATGGGCAATGAGCGCCCCCCTGTGGGGTCACGGAGAACGGCAGCGGTGAGACCGACACCCGAGGAACCACGGCCTGAGGTGTACTGACCTGAAAAACAGAGAAAATGGGGTTAAAAATGGAGAAAATGGGAAAAAACACGGGAAAAAAATGGAAAAAACCTGGCAAAAATCCCGTTAAAAATGGGGTTAAAATGGGCAATGAGCGCCCTCCTGTGGGGTCGCGGAGAACGGCGGCGGTGAGACCCACGCCCGAGGAGCCACGGCCTGAGGTGTACTGACCTGGAAATGGGGAAAAATGGGGTGAAAAATGGGAAAAATGGGAAAAAACCCGGTAAAAATGGTGAAAAAATGGAAAAAATCCCGTTAAAAATGGGGTTAGAATGGAGAAAATGGGGTTAAAATGGAGAAAATGGGGTTAAAATGGGCAATGAGCGCCCCCCTGTGGGGTCGCGGAGAACGGCGGCGGTGAGGCCCACGCCCGAGGAGCCACGGCCGGAGGTGTACTGACCTTAAAAACAGAGAAAATGGGGTGAAAAACAGAGAAAATGGGAAAAAACCCGGTAAAAATGGTGAAAAAATGGAAAAAATCCCGTTAAAAATGGGGTTAGAATGGAGAAAGTGGGGTTAAAATGGGCAATGAGCGCCCCCCTGTGGGGTCACGGAGAACGGCGGCGGTGAGGCCCACGCCTGAGGAGCCACGGCCAGAGGTGTACTGACCTGAGAAACAAAAAATAACGGGGTGAAAAATGAAGAAAATGGGAAAAAATGGAAAAAACCCGGTGAAAATCCCGTTAAAAATGGGGTTAAAATGGGCAATGAGCGCCCCCCTGTGGGGTCACAGAGAACGGCGGCGGTGAGACCAACGCCCGAGGAGCCACGGCCCGAGGTGGACTGACCTGGAAATGGGGAGAAAAAATGGGAAAATGGGAAAAAAAACAGGAAAAAATTGTGAAAAAATGGGAAAAAACACAAAAAAATGGGAAAAAACCAGGAAAAATTTGCCCAAAGCTTCCCCTTGAAAACAGGGAAAAATCAGGTAAAATGGGGAAAATGAGGAGGAAAATGAGGAAAGTGAGGAGGAAAATGAGGAGAAAAGAGGAAAAAAGAGGAAAATGAGAAGGAAAATGAGGAGGAAAATGAGGAAAATGAGGAAATTGAGGAGAAAAATGAAGAGGGAAATGAGAAAATGAGGAGGAAATTGAGGAAAAAAGGAAAAAAGAGGAGGAAAATGAGAAGAAAAGAGGAAAATGAGGAGTGAGGAGGAAAAAGAGGAAAAAAACGAGGAGGAAATTGAGGAAAAAAGAGAAAAATGAGGAGGAAAATGAGAAAAATGTGGAGGAAAATGAGGAGGAAATTGAGGAGGAAATTGAGGAAAAAAAGGAAAATTATGAAAATGAGGAGGAAAATGAGGAAAAAAAGAGGAAAATGAGGAGGAAAATGAGGAAAATGAGGAAATTGAGGAAAAATAGAAAAAGAGAAATAAAAAGAATCAAACAGGCACTGACTGCGCGGGGCGAGGCGGTCGATGTAGGAGAGGAGCTGAGATTTGGCCACACCGGGGTCCCCCATCAGACAGATGTTGATGTTCCCTGGAAAAAAAATGGGAATTTGGGGTCAGAAATGGGGAAAAACCCCAGATTTTTCATTTTTTAAAATATTTTGGGGTTTCAGGGTCACCCCTGATGCGCATCCCCCTGGGGCTCCTCTCCACGCCCCCCACCAGCATCTTCTGGGGGATTTTTTTTTCATTTTTTTCTATTTTTTTTCATTTTTATCCGATTTTTTCGGGGTTTTTTTTTATTTTTCATGATTTTTATTTTAATTTTTATAATTTTTGGCTCACCCCTGATTCGCATCCCCCTGGGGCTCCTCTCCACGCCCCCCACCAGCATTTTCTGGGCTATTTTTTTGCAGTTTTTTTCATTTTTATCCGATTTTCTCGGGGTTTTTTTTATTTTTCATTATTTTTTTGGGATAATTTTGTGATATTTTATAATTTTTGGCTCACCCCTGATGCGCATCCCCCTGGGGCTCCTCTCCACGCCCCCCACCAGCAGCAGCAGCAGCGATTTTTTCACGTCCTCGTGGCCGAAGATCTCGGGGGCGATGGAGGCCGCCAACTTCCCGTAGAAATCCTCACCTGCAATTGGGGCAAAACCCGGGAATTCGGGCAAAATTCGGGAATTTGGACGGCAAAATCAGATTGGGGACCAAAACTTACCCCAAATTCATCTTTTTTCCTCAAAAAATCCCCCTTTTTATCCCCAAAATCCCCATTTTTCCCCAAAAAATTCCCATTTTCCCTCCTAAAATTCCCATTTTCCCCCCAAGATGTTCCCAAAATTCCCATTTTCCCTCCACAATCCCCATTTTTTCCCAAAATTCCCATTTTCCCCCCAAATTCCCATTTTTTTCCCCCAAAAT
>NW_026625107.1:11916-14153 GCF_030028575.1 Malurus melanocephalus | reverse complement strand
GGGAAAGAATGGGAAAAAAACAGGAAAAAAATCGGGAAAAAAACGGAAAAAAAATGGAAAAAAAAGGGGATTTGGGGTTCCCAGGTGAGTGTGGGGTCAGGGGATCCCTTCCAGAAAGGTCTCTGACAGCAACCCCTGAATTTTGGGGAAAAAAATAGGAAAAAATCCGGAAAAAAACGGAAAAAATGGGGAAAAATGGACAAAAAAAGGGGAAAAAAATGGGGATTTGGGGTGAGCCAGGT
This sequence comes from Malurus melanocephalus, assembly GCF_030028575.1. NCBI lineage: Eukaryota > Metazoa > Chordata > Aves > Passeriformes > Maluridae > Malurus > Malurus melanocephalus. The sequence continues at coordinate 13,911 of NW_026625107.1, read as the reverse complement.
GAGTGTCGGATCAGGGCCATTTTGGGTGAATTTTGAGGGTTCCCAGGGGTGTTTTGGGTGGGTTATTGGGTTCCCAGGTACATTTTAAAGGTTCCCAGAGGTGTTTTGAGTGTGTTTTGGGTTCCTGTGTGTTTTTTCGGGGTTTCTGGGTTCCCAGGTATATTTTTGTCACTCACCTGTGTCACCTGTCCATATCCCCCCCTCAGCAGGGGCAGGAAGGGCCATTTTGGGTGCATTTTGAGGGTTCCAGGTGTGGTTTTTACCCTCTCAGGTGTATTTTTTGGGTTCCCAGGTGTATTTTTGGGAGTTTTTGGGTTCCCAGGTGTATTTTTGTCACTCACCTGTGTCACCTGTCCATATCCTCCCCTCAGCAGGGGCAGGAAGGCTCCGCTGACCCTGACGTGGTCCCCGGGCTGGGCCTGGCGCGTGTTGGCCCCGCTCAGGTGCACGGACAGCGATCGGGGCAGGTGACCCACGGGCACCTGATCGGACTGAAAAGGACAGGGGAGCTCAGGTGAGACATTTGGGATCATTTGGGGACAATTTGGGATCATTTCGGGACATTTTGGGACACTTTTGGAACATTTTGGGATCTTTCGGTAGGCCCAGGCCACCGTTTTGGATCCATTTCTGAGGAAATTTTTTTTGAATTTTGGGAATTTTTTTAGATTTTGGTATCTCTCCCATCATTTACAAACTCTTGAATTCAAATTTCCCAAATTTCCATTGATGAATTTGGAGCCAATTTTAGGACTCCAGTGGCCATTCTGAAGGCCCAGGCTGCCGTTTTGAAGGCCCAGGCCGCCGTTTTGGATCCATTTTTGAGGAAATTTTTTTGGAATTTCTGGGAATTTCTGGCAATTTTGGGATTCTGGGTCACTCACGTGCTCCTGGATCCTCAATTCCTGGAATTTGGTGAATTTGGAGCCAATTTTATGACTCTGGTGGCCCTTTTGAAGGCCCAGGCCGCCATTTTGAAGGCCCAGGCCGCCATTTTGAAGGCCCTGGCTGCCGTATTGGATCCATTTCTGAGGGAATTTTTTGGGAATTTTTTGGAATTTTGGGATTCTCTGTCACTCACGTGCTCCTGGATCCTCAATTCCTGGAATTTGATGAATTTGGAGCCCCGGCTCTGCAGGTAGAGCCGTCCCCCCGAGCGGTTGGTTTGGCATTCCCGGCTCGGGCACAGCAGCAGCGGAGTGAACGTTGGGCTTTCAATCTGGAAAAAAAAAATCCCAAAAACTCAGAGATATCCCCCAAAATCCCACCTGAATCCCAAGAAATTTGCCAGGAAACGAAAAATATTCACCTAAAATTGAAAAAAAAAAGCCCCAAAATGAAAAAAAAAATTCCCATTGGGAAAGGCGGGAATATGGGGCCTTTGATCTGAGGGGGAGAAAAACCCCCAAAAATTCTGGGAAAAGACCCCAAAAATTCAGAGAAATTCCACCCAAATCCCAAAAAATTTACCTGAAATTTCCACAAAACCACTCAAATCCATTCCCAGTCCATCCCAGTATATCCCAGTACCAGCTGGTAGGTCTCGACCCCGCACTGGTCACAGCTGTAGGTGGCACTGAGACCCCAAATCCCCTCGAAATGGCCCCAAATCCCCCCGAAATGGCCCCAAATGGCCCCGAAATGGCCCCAAATGATCCCAAATCCCCCCAAAATGACCCCAAATCAGCTCCAATCCATTCCCAGTCCATCCCAGTTTATCCCAGTTTATCCCAGTACCGGTTGGTAGGTCTCAGCCCCGCACTGGTCACAGCTGTAGGTGGCACTGAGATCCCAAATGGCCCCGAAATGGCCCGAAATGACCCCAAATGGCCCCGAAATGGCCCCAAATCAGCTCCAATCCATTCCCAGTCTGTCCCAGTCCATCCCAGTATATCCCAGTTTATTCCAGTACCGGTTGGTAGGTCTCGGCCCCGCACTGGTCACAGCTGTAGGTGGCACTGAGACCCCAAATGGCCCCGAAATGGCCCCGAAATG
>NW_026625107.1:8194-9267 GCF_030028575.1 Malurus melanocephalus | reverse complement strand
AATTGAGGGCATTTAAGGAAGCTCAGGAAAAAAAATGAGCATTTAGGGAAACTTGGAGGGAACTTAGGACGGAATCTGAGGGAGTTTTAGGGAAATTTGAGGAGATTTAAGGTGAATTTGGGGTGGATTTGGGGGTGCGGGCTCTCACCAGCTGCTCCCGGTACGGGAATTCCTTCCGCCCGTCGRGGCCATCCCGGTAAAACTCCTGAAAAAATCGCTTCGCCTTCTCTGAGGAGGAAACAGAGACCCCGAGGGGCGATCGCGACAATGAGGAGGGGTCGCGATAATGAGGGGCGGTCCCGATAAGGAGGGTCCGCTATGGGGTGGGGGAGGGGCGGATAACGGGTCCTAAAATCAATCCAAACCGCCCCCAAACCTTTTTCGCTGTCGTAGTCGCGCGGGGCCATTTCGGGGCAGCTCCTGTCGCGATTTTCCCCTCACGATGGCGATTTTCCCCTCACGATTGCGATTTTCCCCTCACGATCCCGATTTTCCCCTCACGATGGCGGTTCTCCCCTCACGATCGCGATTTTCCCCTCACGATCCCGATTTTCCCCTCACGATCCCGATTTTCCCCTCACGATCGCAGTTCTCCCCTCACGATCCCGATTCTCCCCTCACGATCGCTATTTTCCTCTCACGATCGCGATTTTCCCCTCACGATCGCGATTCTCCCCTCACGATCGCTATTTTCCTCTCACGATCCCGATTTTCCTCTCACGATCGCGGTTCTCCCCTCACGATCCCGATTTTCCCCTCACGCTCTTTCCCGCCACGGTCTCCCCCTCACAGCGAGTGGCGCGAAAATCGGCGGTCACGTGACGCGCGGCCAATCAGAACGCCGGCACCGCCTTCACCGGGACGGAATCGCCAGCCAATCACAGGAGAGAACGCCCAGAACCGGAAAAGCGCCAGCCAATGGGAAAGCGCGGCGCTGCCCACGTGGGATGTGGCCACGCCCGCGGTGGGCGGAGCCGGGCGCGCGGCGGCGGCGGGAAGCGGCCCGGAGGTTCGGGGGGCCCTGAGGGGGGATTGGCCACGCCCCCTCTTAAAGGGGCCGCCGCCTTTTTGGG
>NW_026625107.1:3731-6150 GCF_030028575.1 Malurus melanocephalus | reverse complement strand
AAAATGGGAATTTTTGGGAATTCTCGGGAATTTTGGAATTTCTTTGGTTGTTTTTTGGTGATTTTTTGGTGATTTTTTAAAAACTTTTATTCCTTTTTAATGATTTTTTTCATTTTTTAAACAATTTTTGCGGCTAAATTTTGGGAATTTTTGAGGTGGAATTTGGGGATTTTTTTGTGGAATTTTTTTGCGAATTTTGGGATGAATTTTGGGATAAATTTTGGGATGGATTTTGGGGGTTACTTTTGGAATTTTTGGGATGGATTTTTTTTGGATTTTGGGGATTTTTGGGATGGATTTTTGGGAATTTTGGGATGGATTTTTTTGGAAATTTGGGATGGATTATTCAGGAATTTTGTTTCTTTTTGGGGGATGAATTTTTGGATGAATTTTGGGGACTTTTCGGGATTAAATTTCAGCAATTTTGGAATGAATTTTGGGAAATTTTGGAATGAATTTTGGGCTATTTCAGGATGATTTTTTTTGTAATTTTGGGTGGAATTTTCTTTTATTTTGGGATGGTTTTTTTTTTATTATTTTTTGGGTGGAATTTTGGGGATTTTTTGGGATAAATTTGGGGATTTTTGGGCTAAATTTTGTCTTTTTTTTTGGGATTTTTCCTCAGATTGGTGACGCTGCTCCGCGATTTCTGCGGCCCCATCAGCGAAAAAAACCTGGGAATGAACCTGGGACTGGTGGGGGAACTGCTGGAGGAACTGGTGGTACTGGTTTATACTGGTTTAGACTGGTTTATACTGGTTTAGACTGGTTTAGACTGGTTTATGCTGGTTTAGACTGGTTTATACTGGTTTATGCTGGGAATGAACCTGGGACTGGTGGGGGAGCTGCTGGAGGAACTGGTGGTACTGGTTTATACTGGTTTATACTGGTTTATACTGGTTTAGACTGGTTTAGACTGGTTTATACTGGGAATGAACCTGGGACTGGTGGGGGAACTGCTGGAGGAACTGGTGGTACTGGTTTAGACTGGTTTAGACTGGTTTAGACTGGTTTATACTGGGAATGAAACTGGGACTGGTGGGGGAGCTGCTAGAGGAACTGGTGGTACTGGTTTATACTGGTTTATACTGGTTTATACTGGTTTAGACTGGTTTAGACTGGTTTATACTGGGATGAACTGGGAATGGATTTGAAGGGTCCAGACCCCTCTTTTTGAGGATCCAGGACCCCCTTGGGAAGGTTTGGAACCCCCAAAAAATCCCCAAATTTCCCTCAAAATTCCCCAAAAAAATAGAAAAAATTCCTGAATCTCCCCGAAAAAATTCCTGAATTTTCTGCCCAAAAATTCCCAAATTTCCCCCCAGAATTCCACACTTTCCCTCAAAATTTCCCAAATTTCCCCCCCCAAAATCCCAATTTTCCCCCCCAAAATTTAAAAAAAATCCCAAATTTTCCATCAAAAATCAAAAATATTCCCGAATTTCCCTCCAAAATTCCCAATTTTTCCCGAATTTTCCAGGATTTTGGCCACATCCAAACGACGACGCCCGAAATCCTCCGGAGCCTGGTGCAGTCTGAGCCCGAGAGCCCCAAAGCCTTCAACCTCCTGGATTTGGGATCCGTGGGGCTGGTGAGGACCCCTCCCCAAATTCCCACAGCCCAAAATTCCCAAAATTCCCGAAATTCCAAAAAAAATCCTGAAATTCCCGAAAAAATGGCAAAAAAATGGTGAAATGTGGAGATTTTCCCTCAAAAATTCACCCCCAAAGCCTTCAACCTCCTGGATTTGGGATCCGTGGGGCTGGTGAGGACCCCTCCCCGAATTCCCACATCCCCAAATTCCCAAAATTCCCAAAATTCCAAAAATTCCACAAAAAATCACAAAAAAACCCCAAATTCCCCGAAAAAATGGACAAAAAAAGCCCAAATTTTGGGATTTTCCCCCAAAATTCACCCCCAAACCCTTCAAACTCCTGGATTTGGGACCCCTCCCCTAATTCCCACATCCCAAAATTCCCAAAATTCCCAAATTCCAAAAGAAATCCCAAAATTCCTGATAAAATCAGGGAAAAAAAAGTCCCAAATTCCCAGAAAAATGAACAAAAAAAGCCCAAATTTCAGGATTTTCCCCCAAAATCCACCCCCAAACCCTTCAAACTCTTGGTTTGGGACCCCTCCCCCAATTCCCACATCCCAAAATTCCCAAAATTCCCAAAATTCCCAAAATTCCCAAAATTCCCTGTTTTTGTTGTTTTTTTTGCAGTTTGGGGCGGAGACGCAGCAGAGCCGGGTGGTGCCGGGGGGGGCGGCCAACAGACCCCTCCCCCCCCCTCGGGGGGACCAGGTGGGACCCAAAATTCCCCAGAAATTCCCAAAATTCCCAAAATTCCTGAAATTCACAGCCTGAAATTCCCAAAATTCCCCTCAAAATCGTAAAAATTCCACTCAAAATCATGAA
>NW_026625107.1:0-2673 GCF_030028575.1 Malurus melanocephalus | reverse complement strand
CCCAAATTTCCCCTATTTTTCTCCTTCCAAGACCCTTTTCCCCCCAAAATTCCCTCAAAATTCCCCCAAATGCCCCTAAAAACCCCCAAATCCCCGAATTCTTCTCCAATTCCCCCCAATTTTTCCCAAAAATTCCCAAATTTTCCCAAATTTCCATTTCCCAGGACCTTTTAACTCCCAAAAATCCCCTTTAAACTCCTCCCAAAATTCCCATTTTTCCCCAATTTTTCCCCAATTTTCCCCCAATTTTTTCCCGATTTTTTTCCCAGTTTCTTCCCAGAATTCCCCAAATTCCCAATTTTCCCAAAATTCCCGTTTTTTCCCCATTTTTAGGCTATGGCACCCCGGTCAGAGTGGATGAAGTTTCCTTTCACAGTTCCCTTCGTCTCGATGAATTCGGCTCCTCCCGAATCCTCAGGGTCACCCCCACCCCGGGGGAGGTGGGAATTTGGGGTGAAAAATCGGGAATTTGGGAAAATTTGGGAATTTTGGGGAAATTTGGGGCAGTTTGGGGAAAAAACGGGGGAAAAAAAAGGGGAATTTTTGGGGAAAAAATGGGATTTTTGAGGGAAAAAAGGAGATTTTTTTAATGGGAAAAAGGGGATTTTGGGGGCAAAAAATGGGATTTTGGGAAAATTTGGCAGAATTTGGGAAAAATTGGGGGATTTTGGGAGGAATTTTGGGGGAATTCTGGGAATTTTGGGGTGACTTTAGGAGCTGAAAAGGTCCTGGAAGGGTAAAAAAAGGGGAGAAAAAGCCAATTTTGGGGGTTTTTTTGTGGGAATTTCACGGGAATTTTGGGAATTTTGGGCTCCGGACCTTCTGAGCCCCCGGAAATTCCCAAATTTGGGAGATTTCAGGGAATTTTGGGGTGACTTTGGGAGGTTTAAAGGTCCTGTCAGGGTAAAAAAAGGGCAGAAAATCCCAATTTTTTGGGGTTTTTTGTGGGAATTTCACAGGAATTTTGGGAATTTTGGGCTCCAGGCCCTCCCAGCCCCCAAAATTCCCAAATTTTTGGTTTTTTTCCCCAATTTCCAGATGACTCTGATGCAGTACCAGGTGATGGACGAGATCCCGACGCCGCTGCCGTTCCGGCTGTTCCCCAGCCTGGAGTGTGAAACCACGGGAAGGTGGGAAAAATGGGGAAAAAACAGGGAATTTGGGCAAAAAAAATGAAAAAAAGGGGGAAAAATCTGAAAAAATGGGAAAACCCCCAAAAAATCGATGGGGGGGGACCTAAAAATGGGGAAAGAAATCCAAAAAAATGGGGGAAAAACCTAAAATTTGGGGAAAAAAACCCAAAAAATGGGGAAAAAATTCGTTCAGGAATTTTCACCCGAATTTTTAGGGATTTTTTCCCAATTTTTAGGGCTTTTTCCCCAAATCTTTGGGGAATTTTTCCTCCCAAATTTTCAGGAATTTTCTTCCCAAATTTTGCGGAACTTTCCCCCATTTTTATCGGGAATTTTTCCCAATTTTTGGGGAATTTTTCCCAATTTCTTTGGGAATTTTTCCCAATTTTTCAGGAATTTTCCCCAATTTTCCCCTCAGGATCCGCCTTTACCTGAAACTCCGCTGCGATCTCCCCCCTAAAAGGTAAAATTTGGGGAAAATTTGGGAAATTTTGGGAATTTTTTGCGATCCCGAGATTTTCGAGGCTCGGGGGATCCCAAAAATCCCAAAATTTCTGTTTTTCCACCCAAAAATCGCAGCCAAGCTCTGAACGTCCGCCTGCAGCTCCCGGTGCCCAAAGGCGTCTCCAGGTGAAATTTTTGGGAATTTTGGGGAAATTTTGGGAATTTGGGGAATTTTTGGGAATTTTGCCATCAAAATTCCCAAATTTTGGGGTTCTCTGGGTGGAATTTGGGTGAAATTTGAGGCATTTTGGGTGAATTTTGATGGATTTTTAACGGATTTTGATGGCAATTTTTGGGAATTTCAGAATTTTGGGAATTTTGGGCTAAAATTCCCGATTTTTCTGCTCTCCAGCCTCTCCCAGGAGCTGAGCAGCACTGACCAAAGGGAATTTGGGGGATTTTGGGTGAATTTTGAGGGATTTCGATGCCGATTTTTGGGGATTTCAGGGGAATTTCAGAATTTTGGGATTTGGGGTGGATTTTTGGGATAAAATTCCCAATTTTTCTCCCTTCCAGCCTCTCCCAGGAGCTGAGCAGTCCGGACCAAAGGGCTGAGTTGGATTTGGGGGAATTTGAGGGATTTTGGGTGAATTTTGAGGGATTTTTAACGGATTTTGATGGCGATTTTTGGGAATTTCAGAATTTTGGGATAAAATTCCCCAATTTTGGGCTAAAATTCCCAATTTTTCTCCCTCCAGCCTGTCCCAGGAGCTGAGCAGTCCGGACCAAAGGGCTGAGTTGGATTTGGGTGGAATTTGAGGGATTTTGGGTGAATTTTGAGGGATTTTGATGGGGATTTTGGGGAATTTCAGGGGAATTTCCAAATTTTTGGAATTTTGGGCTAAAATTCCCAATTTTTCTCCCTCCAGCCTCTCCCAGGAGCTGAGCAGTCCCGACCAAAGGGCTGAGTTGGATTTGGGGTCGCGGAGCCTCCGCTGGGAAATCCCGCGGCTCCAGGGGGGGTCTCAGCTCTCCGCCCTCTTCAAGGTAAAAACCCCAAGAAATCCCAAAAAAATCCAAATTCATCCCAAAAATC
>NW_026625106.1:14776-16489 GCF_030028575.1 Malurus melanocephalus | reverse complement strand
GACACCCCAAATCCGAGCCCCCCGAGGAGGAGAGAGAACGATCCCCCAATTCTCGGGGCTACCAACACCCCTCAATCTGAGACCCCCAAGGAGGAGAGGGGACAATCCCCCAATTCCCGGGGCTACCAACACCCCAAATCCGAGCCCTTTTGGGAGGAGCGGGAGCGATCCCCTCATTCCCGGGATTTCTGTCACTTCCATCCATCCCCACCGGGGCTGCAGCCCCCGGGAGGAGCGGGAGCGATCCCATCATTCCTGGGATTGCGGTCACCTCCATCCGTCTCTCCCGGGAGGAGAGAGAATGATCCCCCAATTCTCGGGGCTACCAACACCCCAAATCCGAGCCCTTTCAGGAGGAGAGGGAATGATCCCCCGATTCCCGGGGCTACCAACACCCCAAATCCGAGCCCTTTCAGGAGGAGCAGAGGGTGCCCCGTTGTGAACTCGCTGCTTTCCATTTTTGTCCCACCCCGCTTTTCCCGGCATTCCCAACTGGAGGGAAAAAAAAATGAACATTTCAAACCATTCCCRACCCTTTGGTTTCCCCGYCTGCCTTTTCCCACACCTCGTCCARAAAATCCAGCCCGGATCCACCCTCCCAGGGCCACCTGTGGTCACTGACCTGAGATTTTAGTGCCAGGGAAATGTGGGCTCAATCCCCCCGGTTTTGGGGGGTCCTCTCCGCTCCCTCCGTTCATTCCTCACTACTCCAGTGCTGCCAACTCCGTGTTCCGCCTTTCGGTCACACTCAGAGCCTGAAATTTCTCATTCCCTGAGCTCCATTAGCTGGTACTTCAAGGAAAGAAACGCGTTAAATGGCATCGATATTTTTTTACAGTGCTCTCGCCCCAGTCTGTGACCCGCCGGGTTCCTCTGAGATCAGCTGTGCTGGGGGAAGGCACAAGAAAATTTTGGAGAACTCAGAGCCACAAATTCCTTTCTCCTTGAAGGTTATGGTGGATAATTAATGGCCGAGGACTTACCTGTCCCTTCGTTCATGAGGAATTTCACATCACACAAACAGCTTTTCCTGATGCTAAATTGTGACCTCTACATACCCAAAAACACTGTGGGAAATGAAACCTGGGGTCTAGGAGAGCAATAAATCACTACAAAGTCAACATCTGTTCAAACAGACTCCTATCAGCACCTTTTGTGTTCACATCTTCACAGGAAACTCGAAGGAAAAAGTGAATTTTTTCCTCGTTGTAGGTAGGACATCACCCAACACTTGAGCTGATATGCCAATCAATTAATATCCAATTAGCAAAATTCCCATTAATAAATTCTAATGGAAAAGGGGGCTCATCATGACAGCAGCAAAGTGATTAATTTGTCAGCCTGCAGGGCTTTATTTTGATGTAATGATTAAAATAGACAACCCTAAATGARTTCTCCTGACCCTCTGCCATGTGCTGAGAAGTTTTGAAAGCTCAGCGTATTTTTGCTCAGAACGGATGGCAGCGAGGATCTACTCAGATCTCTAAATTTAGACTCTGCAACTGTTCCTTTTTCTTCTCTCTGGTGCTCGTTTCCCTCCTCCGTTCCGTATCTGAGTGGTTCTGTTCTTTTTTTTTTATTTCCAAGTGGGAGAGTGCCAGAGAGGAATCCCTGCTTGGGAGGTGGCACCCAGGCCTTGGGCAGTGGGTCAGTGGCACACCCAGAGCCCATCTCAGCTGCCCAAAAACACCTCTTTCAATTTTTTTTTATTTT
>NW_026625106.1:11581-12921 GCF_030028575.1 Malurus melanocephalus | reverse complement strand
ACTGCAACAAATTAAAGTCAGGCCCGCGTTTTCAGCTGTCTGGAACGTCTCCTTTGTTTTTAGTCAACAGTTCCCGAGTCTGTGATTATTTGAGCTCTCAACAACATCCTGTTATTCATTATTTCTCTCCAGGAATGGATTCTCTCCATCCTGAGAGTTTGGAGATTTTTAGGAAAAAAAATCCAGTGGGGTCACAAGCTTGGCCAGAGTGGTTTTTGCCTCCAAAAATGGGCGGGTTTGTCGCCAATTCTAAAATACAAACATTTCCCAGGCAGACCCCGAATGACTCCTCAGCACCCCTAAAACCCCCAAAATCTCGGGCAGACCCCAAATGGCTTCTCAGCAATCCCCAAAACCAGGACAAAACCCTCAGGCAGACCTCAAATGTCTTAAAACCCACCAAAACCTCAAAGAGAGCCCAAATGATTTCTCAGAACCCCAAAACCAGATCAAAAACCTCAGGTAGACCCCAAATGACTGCTCAGAATCCACCAAAACCTGGTCAAAAATCTCAGACTGCTCAGCACTCACCAAAACCCTCAAAACCTCAGGTACACCCCAAATGACTTCTCAGAATTCCCAAAACCTGGTCAAAAATCCCAAATGACTGCTCAGCACTCACCAAAAGCCTCCAAAACCTCAGATAGACCCCAAATGATTGCTCAGAATCCCCAAAGCCTGGTCAAAAATCTCAGACCCCAAATGACTCCTCAGCACTCATCAAAACCCCCCAAAACCTCAGGTAGACCCCAAATGATTGCTCAGAATCCCAAAACCAGATCAAAAATCTCAGGTACACCCCAAATGACTGCTCAGAATCCCCCAAAAGAGGTAAAAAACCCTCAGGCAGACCCCAAATGAGTGCCCAGCACCCACCAAAACCAGGTCAAAAACCTCAGGCAGACCCCAAATGTCTGCTCAGAACCCAAAAATCCCCCAAAACCTCAGGTAGACCCCAAATGACTGCTCAGACTCTACCAAAACCAAGTCAAAACCTCAAGCAGACCCGAAATGACTTCTCAGAATCCCAAAACCAGATCAAAAACTTCAGACCCTGAATGACTGCTCAGAATCCCCCAAAACCTCAGGCAGACCCCAAATAACTTCCCAGAATCTCAAAACCTGGTAAAAAACCTCAGGCAAACCCCAAATGTCTCCTCAGCACCCCCAAAACCTCAGGCAGACCCCAGTGCCCATCACCCACCCCGACCTCGGAACGGGACCCGACACGGAACCAGCGACCCCAGGAGCAGCCCAGAGAGGGAAAATGGGATGGGATTGTATGGGAACGGATCCCAGAGTGAGAAAGGGATCCCAGAGAGGGAAAGGGATCCCAGAGA
>NW_026625106.1:8240-9322 GCF_030028575.1 Malurus melanocephalus | reverse complement strand
CTCTCGACCTCTCTGTGTCCATTTCCCGGGATAAATCCCGGTTTCAGAGGATTTTTTGAGGAAAGCAGAAGGGCCTGGGCAGCCAGAGCCATGGGTTTGGCCTCGGGGAGAGCCTGGGATTTCTCCCACCCCRGCAAACGCAGAGAATCCACGCGTTCTTGGAGCACTTCCAGGGATGGGGGCTCCACCACACCCAGGGCAACCTGTTCCAGTGCTTTTCAACCCTTCCCATGAAGGATTTTTCCCAAATCCCACCCTGACCCTCCTCTGGCCCAGCCTGAGGCCGTTCCCTCTCCTCCTGTCCCTGTCCCCTGGGATCAGATCCCAAATCTTCCCCCCTGGCTGCCCCCTCCTGTCAGGGAGTTGTGCAGAACCCAAAATCCCCCCTTTTCTCCACGCTCAGTCCCTTTCCCATCTCCCTCTGAAATATCCGCAGGAGTCTTAAAAACCTGGGAGGAGTTCTGGGCTGCTACGAGGATGCTTTCACGTTCCTGTGAAAGTCCCAGCTTTTCCCGAGTCAAAAATTCCCACCGTGGCCAGCGGCCCTGCTGAAAATCGGGATGGAAACGCCTCTCCCGGGGGTCACCCCGCTCCTGCCCTCCCCGGGGAGCGGGGATGGGATTTTTCTCCCCCTGGAAGGAGCCCGCAGGGGTTTGATCCCGGCAGGAGGAGCCGGGTGATGCTCCTTCGCTCACAATCGCGTTTCTGTTCCGTGCGCTGCATTCCCAGCCTGGGTGGGGCATTTCCCCAACCCTCGTGCCGGGGAAATCTCCCGAGCAACAAAAAAGTCGCCGTTTCTCCCCAAAGAGGAGGGCGGGGCGGGGTGTTTGTGGGTGCGGGGGGGTCTCCTTTCTTCTTGTGCCTCCCTCTCGGACACCCGCGGGGAGCTCTGGAGAGGAGAGATGCTGCTCCCCAAAAGAAGCAGGGACGCAGCGACAGAAAATCCCGCGGGCTKCGGGCGGAGAGGAGCCGGCCCCTTGCCCCTGGAGCTCTCCCGGCTCACCCGATTGATAGATTTAAATATATAAATAAATAAACCCATCTCCAGGGATGCACCCACCTTGTCGTTGAGGTTCTGCAGC
>NW_026625106.1:5010-6384 GCF_030028575.1 Malurus melanocephalus | reverse complement strand
AGAGGAGATTGGGATTGAGGTAGGATAGGAGGAAAGGGGAGATGAGGACTGAGGGGAGAGGGGAACTGAGGGAGAATGCAGGGAAAAGAGGAGATGGGGACGGAGGAGAGACAGGGGCAAAGGGGAGATGGGGATTTAGGAAAGACTGGGGGGAAAGGAGATGGGGATTGAGGGGAGATGGGAGCAGGGGTGAAATGGTCAAAGGGGATACGGGAGCAAAGGGGACATGGGGACTGAGGAAAGATGGGGGAAAGGGGAGATGGGGACTGGGGGAAGGAGATGGGGACTAAGGGAGGATGGGGGAAAGGGGAAATGGGGGTAGAGAGAAGATGAGGTGCTGGGGGAGATGGGTGCAGAGGGGGGATGGGGGCAGGGGTGAGATGGGCAAAGGGAGATGGGGGAGAAGAGCAGATGGGGGCAGAGGGAGGGTGGGGAGCGCAGTGGAGATGGAGGGCGAGGAGAGATGAGGATGAGGGGATGGTAACCCGGGCACCCCCGGCTGCTCCCGGCCCGGCCACCGGCGCTGTCCCTTCAGCACCACCGGGCGGGCTCGGGGGGGGTCAGAACCCGCCGGGATCTCTCTGCCCATCCCTGCTCGGAGTATCTGGAACCCTCTGGCTCTCATTCCCCGAGGTTCGCACCCAAACGAGCCTCTCCTGGGCCGGCGGGGCGGAGAAGGGCGGGGGTCACTCCCCGAGGGTCGCTCCGGGCAGAGCCCCCCGGACCCATGGCTTGGGGGTCCCGGAGCACACGCGGTCTGCTCACAGCCCCCCGAGCCGGGCTKTCTCCACCTGGGAATTTGTTTTTCACGAGTTTTCTGGGGTTGTTGGATCATCCATATGCATTTTTTTCGTGCGGGACGAAGGCGATGGCCAGGCCGGWTAGCGCCATGCATTATTCATCACGAGGCATCTTTGCACACGCATACATTAATTGTTAATTGGGAGGCATCTGTGTCCAAATGGCTACCGAACACCTTGGCACGATTCAAAAAAAAAGTAATAATAAAAAACCACAAAAAAACCACCACCCTCACAAAAAAAAACCCAAACCACCAAGTCCCCCAAATTCCAAAAAAAACCAAAAAAAAAGCCACGAAAAAACCAACCAAAAAACCAAACAAACTAAACCACCAACCCCCCCAATTCCCAAGAAAACAAAAAAAACCAGCCCCAAAAAAACAAAACAGAAAAGAAAACCAAAAAAAAACCAAAGCACCAAGCCCCCAAAATCCAAAAAAACCCCAGAGAAAACCCCCAAAACACCCCAAAAAGCACTAAAAGCAATAAATGAAGGTGTATTTAAAACATAATAATCCCGGAGCCCATTCTCCCTGCAAACCACACCCAAAGCGAGGCATTTGCACCAAAAGGC
>NW_026625106.1:2020-3242 GCF_030028575.1 Malurus melanocephalus | reverse complement strand
AGGGAAGGGAAGGGAAGGGAAGGGAAGGGAAGGGAAGGGAAGCTGAAGGCTTTTCAGGGATCCAGACAGGAATGAAATCCCAGGGATGGGATTTCCCCTCTCTCTTAGAGCTGCCTCACCCATTTCTGCTCCCTGCAATAATCTGAATTTCCCTGCCTGGCCAAGAATTGGAAAAGCCACTTTCCTCCTCTCTTGGTGCTGATTTGCCCATTCCTGTTCTCTGCAATAATCTGAATTTCCCTGCATGTTCAGGAATTGGAGAAGTCACTTTTCCTCTCTCTGGGTGCTGCCTCACCCATTTCAGCTCCCTTCTCTCCGTAATAATCTGAATTTCCCTGCCTGGCTAGGAGTTGGGAAAGGCACTTTTCCCTCTCTCTGGGAGCTGACGTGCCCTTTTCTGCTCCCTGCAATAATCTGAATTTCCCTGCCTGGCCACCACCCTACTTTCCCCCTCTCTTGGTGCTGCCTCACCCATTTGTGCTCCCTGCAATAATCTGGTCACAAATTGGAAAAGTCAATTTTCCCCCTCTCTGGGTGCTGCTTCACCATTCATTTGTGCTCTCTGCAATAAATTAATTTCCTGGCCACCACTTTCCCCCTCTCTGGGTGCTGCCTCACCCATTTGTGCTCCCTTCAATAATTTTAATTTCCCCTGCCTGGCCAGGAATTGGAAAAGCCACTTTCCCCCTCTCTCAGCGCTGATTTGCCCATTTCTGCTCCCTGCAGAATGGGGAGGGAATAATTCAGAATAATCTGAATTTCCCTGCATGTTCAGGAATTGGAAAAGTCAGTTTTTCTCTCTCTGGGAGCTGCCTCACCCATTTCTGCTCCCTGCAATAATCTGAATTTCCTGGCCACCACTTTTCCCCTCTCTGGGTGCTGCCTCACCCATTTCTGCTCCCTGCAATAATTTTAATTTCCCTGCATGGCCAGGAATTGGAAAAGTCACTTTCCCCCTCTCTTCATCCCACCCCAAAATTTGAATTCTCCAAGGTGCACCTTTGGCATCGAGAGGCGGCGCCGAGCAACCGCCGCTTCCAGAACATTCCTCGAGCATCGAGAACCCACCCCGATCCTAAAATGCTTCACTGGCCTGGAAATGGCTCTGGCAGGGCACAAGAAAGGACTGAAAGAGCAAGTTGTCCTCAGAGAAATCATTAACCAAGTTCCCTCTGGGATATGATAATTGCTGGAGGCGCTGACGGCTTTTCTTGGCGGTGAG
>NW_026625106.1:0-1537 GCF_030028575.1 Malurus melanocephalus | reverse complement strand
AGGAAGAGGAAGAGGAAGAGGAAGAGGAAGAGGAAGAGGAAGAGGAAGAGGAAGAGGAAGAGGAAGAGGAAGGAAAAAAAAAAGAAGAAAAAGCTTTATTTTTTTTCTCTCCTATTATCACAAAGGTTTCTCTCCTCTCCACGGGAGATGTCTGGGAGAGCCAGTGCTACCTGGAAAGGCACCTTGGTGTCACTACATTTTAATATTTTAATATGAAACTATAATATAATAATAATATCTAAATAATATATCTAATAAATAATAAAAGCTATGAATTAATATTTTAATTTAAAGCTCAGAAAGAGCTTCCAAGCAGCAGCAGCGAGCCCTGGGCTGTCTCAGCACTGCACAATTCCTCATTTTGCTGCCACAGCCTGAAAGCCTCCCCAGCCCACGCTGCCCAGCAGGAGAGCCCAACCCATTTGTCATTTGGGGCAATCTCATCTCATTCCATTTCAAACGGCCCCACGGACAAAGGCAGCATTATGATGGGCTGTGCGCATGGGGAACGAGGCGATAGAAATTCAAATTCAAAAATTCAAATTCACCTCGGAGGGTCCTGTTTGGGGACTCTCCTCCTGCTCTGCTCTGCCCCCACAGCGCCCCAGCTCTGATTTCCAGCCAGGAGCAGCATCAGGAGTAAGAAAAAATGACAAAAAATAGGAACAGCCCTGAAATTCCGGATCCTTTTGTGCTGCTCTGCAGACCCCACCGGGTCTGGAACGTCGCGGTTTCTGCTGCCGCGGAGCGATGTCCTCATGTTGCACTTATTGAATAAATCTAATCTTATTAAAYGGCTTGATGAGCTTTAATTTCATAAATCTGTGCTCCTCCCAGATCGCCCGGAGAGTTAACTCCTGCCTGGGCTGGGGTTTTGCTGGCCAAAGCCTCGCAGAAGGCAAACCTGGCACCCATCCCTGCGATCCCATCGCTCATGGAATGGGCCCGGGGAGGATGGGAACATCCCATAAACTCGGTTCCAGTGTTTCCAAAACAAAACAAATTCCATTCCCTCCAAAATGTGTTTTATCCACRGAAATTTTGGTTTAAAATCCCCCCMAAAMCCGGTTGGAATSAAAACACAGRGAGCGCAAAYTCCWGGAGGGGAGCAGCGCTTGAGGGGCAGAATTTCTCTTATTTCTGTGCAAAACAGCTTTTCCTGCCCCGGCGTGGTGAAATTTTGATTTAAAGAGCTGAGGTCAACGCGAAACCATTTTTTAAATGAGTTTGAGTCAATCAAAATGTGAATTTTTCATCTGATAAGGGATTTCTGTGGGGGCTGAGCAGGTGGAGTTGTAATTTTGTAGGATCAAAGGAAATGTTTGCAGAGAAAGTTCTGACTTCAAAATGAAGAGCTGCAGTTTGAGAATCGCTGAGTTATCTGCAAAACATTTTGAATAAATATTTTATAAGTATTTGGATAATTTGAAGAAATCGATACTTTGATTTTTTTTTTTTTAACCCGTTAATTCTTTACTGGGTAGAAAATTAAATGTGGGGATTAAAGGCAAAAAGACACAACAGCAAAATGAAATTC
>NW_026625105.1:18632-19230 GCF_030028575.1 Malurus melanocephalus | reverse complement strand
CGTTCTGCGGGGCACGGGTGAGATCTGGAATGTTCTGGAACAGCGGGGGATCCTTCCTGACCCTTCCCAGCCGCTCTGCACCTTTTTCAAGATGTAAAAATCATTTCGGGATCCTTCCGGGGGATCCTTCGAGCGCTCCAGCAGAGATCAAAGATAAAGAAAAAAACAAAAAATAAAACCCCGGGGCAGCGGCTCCGCCACTTTTGATGAAAAATTCACCGGCGGGAGAGTTCGCTGCGTTTCCTCAGGTTCTGGGATGCCCCCGGCCCGGCCCTGCCCTTCTCTCCTGGTTTATTTTGCAGGGTTGGAGTTGTATTTTTGATTTTTGGTGGTGTATTTTTAATTCCAGGCCTGATCGGGGCTGTTCTCCCGCTGGATGAGGTGGAGAAACCTCAAAAAAATCCCGAATTTTGGGCTGTCAGAGGGGTCAGAGAGGGGTCAGCGACTCCCATCCCATCTCAGCTCCTCTATAATCCTCAAAAAAGCCGAATTTGTGCCTTTAAAGGCTCCGAATTTGGGGAATTTGCCCTGGAGCCATCCCAGAGCCCCACAGAAGGGGCGATTCCTCACGGGAACATCGGCTCGATCGGGGAACGGG
>NW_026625105.1:14594-16371 GCF_030028575.1 Malurus melanocephalus | reverse complement strand
AACTGGCGCCGAGAATAAACCCCTTTATTTCCCCCGGAATCCGCCCACTCTACATTTTCATTCTCCATTTCCATAAAGATCTCCATGTAAGACGTTTTTCCAGCCTGATCGCTCCAGGAAAAAAAAATAAAATAAAATCATCTCGGGAACATCTCTTGGAGCATCCCAAACCTCACAATGACAATGCAGCAATTCCACCCCAGCACCTCCAGCAGGGCGGGGCGAAAAGATCCCGGAAAAGCCAGAATTGGATGGATTTCGGGATAGAAGCCCGTGACTCCCAGTTCTCCATGCCAATCCCAACCCTTCCCAACCCTTCCCAGCCTTTTCCAGCCTTTTCCAGCCGTCTCCAGCCCGTCCCAGCCTTTCCCAACCTTTCCCAGACTTTTCCAACCCTTCCCACCTTTTCCCAACCCTTCCCACCTTTTCCCAACCCTTCCCAACCTTTCCCGGCCTTTCCCAACCCTTCCCCACCTTTCCCGGCCTTTCCCAACCCTTCCCCACCTTTTCCAACCCTTCCCAGCCATTCCCAACTCTTCCCACCTTTTTCCACCCTTTCCCATCCTTTTCCAACCCTTTCCAGCCTTTCCCAACACTTCCCAGACTTTCTCGACACTTCCCAACCTTTCCCAGCCCTTCCCAACCTTTCCCAGCCCTTCCCAACCTTTCCCAACCCTTCCCAACCTTTCCCAGCCTTTCCCAACCCTTCCCACGCTTCCCAACCTTTCCCAACCCTTCCCAACCCTTTCCCAACCCTTCCCAGCCTTTCCCAGCCCAGGCTGTGCCGGCAGAAGGAGAAAAAGGCAGAGAATCCATTCCCCAGCCGTAACAAGGCCCCTATTAATTATGGATCACGAGCTAATGAACATTTTAATTCCGTGTTTCCCCCTCTCTCCATCCTCCCCTCTCCGTCTCCTTTCAATAAATATTTCAGCATCTCCCGAGCGCTGGGAGAGGCCYGGGCAGGTTGATTTAATCTCTCAGCCGTTCCTGCTGTCGGGAGAACGGGAAATCTCAAATCCTGCCCGGGGGAAGGAGGGGGATCAGAGCCCGCCCGGAGTCACCCAGAGCTCCGTTCCTTCCCTTCTCGAGTCCTTCAAGGATGTGATTTATGGCTTTTCATCGTCTCCTCCTTAACCCTTTGGGTTCCCTCCGGCAGCAGAATTCCCAGGGGATGGGGCTCATCCCACAGTGGAATATTCCCTCCGAGCTTTCCAGAATTTTCCCGCAATTTGGGTTTGTTTGGGTGCATTTACCTCGGAATTGCCACAAAACCCAAAACTCAGAGAAATTCCATCTTTTCAACACGGCCAAGATCGGGGCTCCCATCTCGGCCTGAAATGAATCCCCGAATCCAGATCCCAGCTCTGCCGGGGGATGGACCAACAGCGACCCGGGCGATGTTTGATGCGGATTTTGGGGCAGATTAATCCRAATTTCCCACTCCCAGCCCCTCCTGATGGAAGGATGGAGAGATGGGATCGATTCTCTTTTCCTGCCCCAGCTGAGCTCAGCACCATCCCTGGACAGGTCGGCGTCCAGACGGGGATGAAGCACAAAAGGAGAATTATTTCTGTTTAATCCTTGCGGTATTAAGGGGGAAAATATCCACAGTCATAGTGAGCTTCTTGGGGAAAAAATAAATTTAAAAACGCCTGGAGTCTGCACAGAATAAATAGCACTGAAAAATTCAAATAATGGCCATGGAGCTAGGAAAGAGCTCCTGGAAATTCTTGAGTTGGCAGAGCCCTCGGAGGGGTTGTCTGGAGCCAACTGA
>NW_026625105.1:11644-13121 GCF_030028575.1 Malurus melanocephalus | reverse complement strand
CCCTCCCAGGCTGACAATGCAGATTTATGCAAATGAGAGCACGGCTGCTGTTTGTCTGCTTGTTAATTAGCGGCGTGTTCCAGCCATGGAAACCGGGCTGGGAGAATTCCTCTGATCCCGTTAATGATCCGATTCCGGTCCCTGCTCTTCCCCACGTTCCTGTCCCACTTCTCAGGCTTGGACAAGGTTTTAGGGTGGAACAAAAAATCCCATGAGGCTCCTGAGCTTGGACAGGGAAAACGGGAATCTGGGAAAAGGGGGAAAAATGAGGTGAAATCTGTATTTCCTCCCAGTTTCTYAGTGCAGYGATGYTGTCATGGAATCATGGAATYGTTTGGGTGGGAAAAGACCTTTAATAAAATCATGGAATCATTAAAAAKGGGTGAGAAAATCCCCAAGACTTTCTTGCCCCTCCCTGAGGTGCATCAATAACCCCAACAGGCAAAATTTGGGATAAATTCTGGGCGAAATGTTCGAGCTGGCAGTGAGCAAACACCTGAACACCCTCGTGGGTGTTTTATTCCCAAAAASTCACCGGATCAGCTCCAAGTGTCGGGAATTTTCCCAAGCCATGGGAATGGGGAGCTGCACTTTGGTGGGAATTTTGTGGGATCAGACGCAGCCCTTCGATGTTCCCATTCCCATTTCCTTTTTCCCATTTTTTCCCTGCCCTCTGCATCCCTCTGGGATTTTTTTTTCCCCCAGATTTACGCATTTATTTACAAATCCAGAGCGTTAGGGGGGGATCCCGGCCCCTGCAGGGCTCTGGTGCCTGTTTCCACCCCGGCCTCTCCCGGTGTTCCCTCCGCAATTTCCGCACACACACAGAGCCCCGCAAAATGGGCCTAAACACTGCAATTTTCCGACCATTTTCATCCAAATTGTCGGCAATTTCCCAATGGTCCCAGCCACCAAATTATCACTGAGTGCTCGGGAAATGCTGCGAGGCTGCCCAGGCAGGGAGAGGGGGGAGTTTTGGGATGAAGGGGAAGCAGATGGACACAAAACCTTCAAAAATGGGGTTTGAGGTCATTATTGGCCACGTCTCAGGTCTGGAGTCATCAGAGGGGAAAGGATGAGCACATTTCKGTGATGGATTTGGGTAAAACACAGTAAATCTCCTCGGATGGCCGTGACAGGGTTGTTTTTGGAGGATATTTGTGGTTTCGGGATGCCAAAATAGAAAGGGATCCCAAAATAAATCGGGGTAATGGCTCAGACTGAGAGGTGGCATTAGTTCAGCTCGCCTGGGGAGGAATTTGGGGTTGGAAAGGGGATGGGATACCCCRAGAGCCCAAAKTMACCATTTTTGGGGTTTYCTCATCCCTGGGATTGCTCAAAYCCGGGGCTGGGAGCAGCCTGRGACAGTGAAGTTGTCCCTGCCTGTKGGAAATCCCACCCTGAGATGGGATTTGGGGTCACTCYGMCCCAAACCATTCCAGGAGTGGGTCTGGGTGTGGACAGGGGTTAAGGTTAG
>NW_026625105.1:7801-9897 GCF_030028575.1 Malurus melanocephalus | reverse complement strand
GAGCTGAAATGGAGCTGGGATGGGGCTGGGGGATCTGGGGGGTTCTGGGGCAGAGCTGAGGGGTTCTGGGATGGAGCTGGGTGGTTGTGAGGTAGAGATGGGATGGAGCTGGGGGGTTCTGACCCTCGTTCCCTGTTCTGGGGTTCCAGCTGGGTCCCACCTTGCCAGGAAATGGAGCCTCACTGGACCCTGCAGAGGGGGCGGAGCTCATCCCACAGCTCATCCCACCTTGGGCAGAGCCTTCCTACAGCTCATCCTACAGATACAGCAGATCTCATCCCACAGCTTATCCTACAGATCATCCTACAGTTCATCCTACAGATCATCCTACAGATCATCCTACAGTTCATCCTACAGATCATCCTACAGCTCATCCTATAGATCATCCTACAGCTCATCCTACAGTTCGTCCTACAGTTCATCCTACAGATCATCCTACAGCTCATCCTACAGATCATCCTACAGCTCATCCTACAGTTCGTCCTACAGCTCATCCTACAGTTCATCCTACAGATCATCCTACAGCTCATCCTATAGATCATCCTACAGCTCATCCTACAGTTCGTCCTACAGCTCATCCTACAGATCACACTACAGATCCTACAGCTCATCCCTCAGCCCATCCCACCTCCCCCAAACCCACCCACGGACCCATCCCGCTTCTCTCCTGACCCTGCTGAGGGTCCCAGAGCTGTGCGGGTGCAGATCACGGAGCCCCCTGATATCCCAAAAAAAAATGCCCCCTTATATCCCAAAAAATGCCCGCTGACATCCCAAAAAATGTCCCCTTATATCCCAAAAAATGCCCGCTGATATTACAAAAAATGCTGTCTGACACCCCAAAATGTGCACCCTGATATCCCAAAAAAAATGCCCCCTTATATCCCAAAAAATGCCCGCTGACATCCCAAAAAATGCCCCCAGATATCCCAAAAAATACACCCTGATATCCCAAAAAAAACCCCTTATATCCCTCAAAATACCCTCTGACATCCCAAAAAAAAGCCTCCTCACACCCCAAAAAATGCCCTCTAACATCCAAAAAAATGCCTCCCGATATTGCAAAAAATGCCCCCTTTTATCCCAAAAATGCCCCTGGCCCAGGCAGGGTGTGGCTCCTTTTGGGATCGGGACTCTGTGGGTCAGGCTCAGGTGTTTTTTAGGATGGTTTTTATGGAGGTTTTTGTTCATGAAGGTGTTTATGAAGATATTTACGGGGATATTTACGGCAGGTCCTGCTGCTCCCGGGCCAAACATCGATCTGTGAACAAAGAGACGTCCGCGCCACCGTAAAATCAGCCTGAGCTGGAAATAACAAAAAAAAAAATTGTTTATTTTTAATATTTCTGTGCAGGGTGAGATCCCAACGCCACCTCAAACCCYGCTGCTGGGGTGAATTCGGTGTGAATAAACAGATTTTCTTGGAAAATTTGGAAAAAAAAAAAAAAAGCCTGGGCACCTGAGGAAGATTCAAAAAATGTTTCAGCGGAGCTGAGGAGGGGATGCAGCGCTGCAGAATTCTCTGATCGCCATCCACCTCCCTCTAAATCATTCATGGCYTGCTCCACAAAGACCCAATTATCCCCATTTTCTCCTAAACATTGAGATTTTGGGAATTTTTTTATTGGAAGGAGGGGTGGAGCRGGTTTGGGTCTGAGACTCCCCCGGATCATCCTGAAAAAGGGCAAAGAGTGGAAAAAATCCCATAATAATCATCCCCAGGCCGCGTCAGCACCGCTCGGAATCGAAATTTTCCAAATGCGCGTTTAATTCCGAATTAACGGGATGATTTTTTTTTTTTTTTCCCACCCTGCGATAATTGAAAGGGGAAAAAAAAGGAAAAAAAAAATGATTATTAAACACAGCTTTGTGTSTGAGCCCTGGCAAAATATCCACCCGGCACATGGCTGCTAATTCCCAATAAATATGTTTCTTTCAATAACCAGCTGGTTTTAATTTAACAAACAATGAGCAAAGTCTGCTAAAATCGGAATTAATTGAGTGTTTCGAGACCTCGATGGAAAGCAGCAGTTGTGTCCCCATCCCGGAGCGGTGGGAATGGATTTTGGGGAGAATTTTTGGGATTTGAGGCATCT
>NW_026625105.1:3546-6809 GCF_030028575.1 Malurus melanocephalus | reverse complement strand
AGTCCCCGTTTTGTCCCCTCCCCCCAACCCTCAGGAAACCAAATTTCCCCATTTAAAAACAAAATTCAAACCCCCAAAACCCCCATAACAGCTTCGCTCAAAAATCCTAAAAAAAAAGAAACAAAATTTATGGCGTTTTGGGAAAAAAATCTCCATTTCCCTTCATTTTTTAGAGGTGGATCGATCCCATCCGTGACGGACAAAACACCGATTTTTCTCCCCAGGGATTTTTCGGAGCTGGAAAATCTCCCAGCTGCCAGATTGAGCTGTTTGGCCCCCAAAAAAAACCCCAAATCCACGGGAAAGCGAGCTCTGGAAAGCGAAAATCTGGGAAAGGCCCCCAGATTTTAATTATTTCCGCCGTGAACAGGTTGTGAACGTATTTTGTTCATTTTCCTGGGGAAAATTGAGTTTTCACCAGTTTTTTTTTGTTTGTTTTTTTTGGCAGAAACGCTCATCAGGACAATTACAACAAATTGGGGAGAAATTGAAAACATCTGCACACCGAAAAATAAAAAAAAATAAAACGACTTTGGGACGGCGAGGCCAAAATGGGATTTTTCAGCAGTGGGAGATGCCCCGATTTGGGTTTTTTTCTCCTCAAAATAAATATTGGATAAAGGTGACTCTTAATGGGATCGTTTTGGATGGGTTTAAGTGAATGGAAATCAKTTTTTCTTTCCATTTGGGTGCAGTGACAATCGAGGAGTGAGGGAATTATTTAGAATAGGAARGGAATAAAAAAAAWWAWWAAAAAAAMCCTTTAAAAAGGGTAAAAATGCATTTCTATTAGAAACACCGCACTGAGACGAAACTGAATTTAATTCCTATTTAATGCTGGGCAGTGTCCTTGGGGAAAATAATTCTGTCATATTCCAAATTAGGCTTTTTTAAAAAAAAAAAAATAAATAAAACTTGAATTTTCTTTTCTTTTACCTGGAGGGCCTGGGGCTCCTCGTGTGTGGATGCCACAAAAAAAAAACACGAGGTTTTCCCAAAGATTGGGGTTTTTTATGATAAAATTAATTCAAAATAATCACTCAGCCCCTCTGGAAGCTCTGAGCACCTCTGCAGTTGTAGGAATGGGATTTTCACGGGTTTTTCTGTGGGATTTGGGATATTTTTTAAAAGTCGCAATTGCAGATCGAAACGTGAAGTATCTTGATAAAAAATTCCTGTTTGATGTGGTTCCCATGGGATTTCCCACAGTTCTGGTGGCGGTCCCAGTTCCCAGGAGCTGAAGGGTCTCGTTGGCACCACTTTGGGGTTCAGTGCAGCTTCCCAAACCCCCGTATCCCACATCCCAAATCCTAAATCCCATGTCCTACATCCCCCATCCCAAATCCCACATCCTRCATGCCAAATCCGTCATCCTGTATCCTAAATCCTAAATCCCACATCTCAAATCCCTTGTCCCACATCCCAAACACCTCACCCTGCATCCCAAACCCCATATCCCACATCCCAAATTCCACATCCCACATCCCAAATCCTAAATCCCTCATCCCAAATCCTAAATCCCGCATCCCAAACCTAAATCCTGCATCCCAAATTCCACACCCAAGATCCCAAATCTCTCATCCCACATCCCAAATCCTAAATCCCGCATCCAAAGCTTCTCGTCCCGCATCCCAAATCCTTCATCCTGCTGTATCCCACATCCCAAACCCCCTATCCCACATCCCAAATTCCACATCCCAAATCCCTCATCCTGCTGTATCCCGCATCCCAAATCCTAAATCCCTCATCCCAAATCTCTCGTCCTGCATCCCAAATTCCTCGTCCTGCTGTATCCCACATCCCAAATCCTAAATCCCTCATCCCAAACCCTGTATCCCTCATCCCAAACCCCTCATTCTGCATCCCAAATCCTAAATCCCGCATCCCAAACCCCCTATCCCTCATCCCAAATCTCTCATCCCACATCCCATATCCTAAATTACACATCCCAAACCCCTGTCCCTCATCCCAACCCCCCTATCCCACATCTCAAATCCTAAATCCCTCATCCCACATCCCAAATATCACATCCTGCATCCCAAANATCCCAAATCCCACATCCTACATGCCAAATCCGTCATCCTGTATCCTAAATCCTAAATCCCACATCTCAAATCCCTTGTCCCACATCCCAAACACCTCACCCTGCATCCCAAACCCCATATCCCACATCCCAAATTCCACATCCTGCTGTATCCCTCATCCCAAATCCTAAATCCCTCATCCCAAACCTAAATCCCACATCCCAAATTCCACATCCAAGATCCCAAATCCCTCATCCCACATCCCAAATCCTAAATCCCGCATCCAATGCCCCTCGTCCCGCTTCCCAAATCCTTCGTCCTGCTGTATCCCACATCCCAAACCCCTCATCCCACATCCCAAATCCCCTGTCCCTCATCCCAAATCCCTCATCCTGCATCCCGCATCCCAAACCCTGTATCCCTCATCACAAGTCCTGCATCCCACATCCCAAATCCCATATCCTGCATCCCAAACCCCTCGTCCTGCTGTATCCCTCATCCCAAATCCTAAATCCCGCATCCCAAATCTCTCATCCCGCATCCCAAATCCTGCATCCCGCATCCCAAATCCCACATCCTGCAACCCAAACCCCTCGTCCTGCATCCCAAACTCGGTATCCCACATTCCAAATCCTAAATCCCACATCCAAAGCTTCTCGTCCCGCATCCGAAATCCTTCGTCCTGCTGTATCCCTCATCCCAAATCCCCTATCCCTCATCCCCAATCCCTGGTCCCGCATCCCAAATCCTAAATCCCGCATCCCAAACCCCACATCAGCCATCCCAAATCCCTCGTCCCACATCCCAAATCCTAAATCCCACATCCCAAATCCCTCATCCCACATGCCAGATCCTAAATCCCGCATCCCAAACCCCTATCCCTCATCCCAAATCCCTCGTCCCGCATCCCAAATCCTAAATCCTGTATCCCTCATCCCAAATCCCTCATCCTGCATCCCAAACCCCTGGTCCCGCATCCCAAATTCCACATCCCACATCCCAAACCCCCTATCCCTCATCCCAAATCCCGCATCCCAAATCCTAAATCCCTCATCCCGCATCCCAAACCCCTATCCCTCATCCCAAACCCCCTATCCCTTATCCCAAATCCCTGGTCCCGCATCCCAAATCCTAAATCCCGCATCCCAAACCCCTATCCCTCATCCCAAATCCCTCATCCCACATCCCAAATATCACATCCTGCATCCCAAACCCCTCGTCCTACTGTATCCCTCATCC
>NW_026625105.1:0-1297 GCF_030028575.1 Malurus melanocephalus | reverse complement strand
ATTTCCCACCCAAATCTCCGCTCTTTCAGTTTAAAACCATCAAAACAGGAATTTTAAGCACATCCAGCGTGTGACGCTCAAATTCTCTCTCTCCTCCGAGATCCCAAAACGCCTCTTGGCTGCAGGGAGGAGTTTTATGGACGCAGCCGCTCCCCTGGAATCCCATTTATTATTGGGATTGCCCTCGGTGGGTGCGGGAGGACACCCGTGCCCCGTTAATTCCGCTAATTGGCCGCGCCTTCATTATCCCCTCCACAACGAGCGCTCATTGAGGTACCACCAAAACGGGGGAGAGAGGAAAACAACGCGGAGCGAATGAAAAAAAACCACGCGGAGAATCTCCGGGAGCGGAGATTGGCACCAGGGCGCTCATTCCGGCTCGGCAAACTCGGGAAATGATGGATGGAGGCACTTAGGAGCACCCTGACAGCAATAAAGGGGATGATCCATCCCGGAGCTGGCGGAATTCCATCCTCAGCACCGCGGGAAAGGCTCCTCGGTGGGATCGGCCCCATCTCCGGGGTTTGGGGTGGGAATTGTGACCCCAAAAGTTGGGATCGCGCTGCCGTTAAAGGCGCTCYGTGGGGTGGATGCGSTGRGGAGCAGCGGGGGCTCAACCCGAGMSTGTTCGGGGAGGGTAAAAAACATTTCCCGAGGGTCATTCCGGGGGAAAAAGCCGCTTCCTGGCCGCTGGAAAAGCTCGGGAAGGGCTCAGGAAAGCACCGGCGGGGGATTCAGGGGATGGGAGAGCAGCKCCGTCCTGGATTTTTAAATTTAAATTAAATGGGGATGGATGCCCTGATTTCTCCCAGGACGAGAAAAAAACGGCCTCAGCTGGGTCCGGGTGGGAATTTCTTCATGGAAAAGGGAAATTTGGAGTCCCCATCCCTGGAGGTGTCCAGGAAGGCCCGGAGGTGGCACTCAGCTCGGGGTTGGGGACAAGGTGGGGACACGGGAGGAGCTCGGAGCTCTTTGCAGCCTCAGGGGTTCCAAAATCTCATCCCATGGATCCACAGTTCCAGACCGGGCTGTGATTGGGACCGGGAGTGACACCGGCCGAGTGTCCCTAACCCAGCGGTGACAATCCCAAATGAGAGTCTCCACCCCCAGCGGTGACAATTCCAGCCGAACGTCCCAGCCCTCGGGACAGACCCGGGCACTCCTAGAGGTGACAATCCAAACTGAGTGTCCCCACACCCCGCGGTGACAATCCCAGCCCAGTGTCCCCACCCCAGGGGTGACAATCCCAGCCCAGTGTCCCCACCCCGAGGTGACAATCCCAGCCGATTGTCCCCAA
>NW_026625104.1:16481-17903 GCF_030028575.1 Malurus melanocephalus | reverse complement strand
GCCCTGTCCATTTGACCTTGGTGGTGGCACCTCTCAATTGTGAGAATTAGAGAGCAGTGTGTGGTTGTTGGTGTTGCGTGTCATGACACGTAGAAGATTYKATCAAAGCTGAGGAGATCTGACGGGTTTTGCGTGGTCACACCATGATATAATGGGAACATTTCCCATTTGCATTCTTGTYCTCTGCTTTAAAGTACTSCCAGCTCTCTTAGTTTCTCCCGGTTTTAAGGACAGTGCAGTCCCCAACCCTCCAAGCCCAGCCYTACAGACCCTTCTCAGGCCACCACGCTGGGCACTGAGACTGGACTGTCCTGCGTTGTTGAGAACCATGCAATCTTCGCCTCCAAAACTCTGGGCMAATCTCAAAWCCTGTTTCTGACAATCAAAGTTAACCCAGAGCAGTGACATCATTCCTTGAGACKCAGCTCAAGTGTCAGATCCAAAAWATCTGGAGTATCCAAACCTTACAGACAAGAGGGACACCGAGACACCCACACAGCATGACCAGGGGGAAAGGAGATTTCTCCTGTCAGGCTTTGCCAAATGGGAAAACTGCAAGGAGGGAAGAAATGGGGTGGAATGGCCAACACCTCTCTCCTGGGGAACAGCTGCAGAGCCCAGAGCAGCCTGMCAGAGCTGAGAGAGCTTGAGGACAACWCTCCCCACACCCCACAAACCACGGCACAGCAGAGCCRCAGGGYGACCTCAGTGCTGACAMCACAACTCTCCAAGGCTTTGGTCACRTCTGCATCCTGCACCCACAACACCRGAATTTGGTCCCTAATTCTCACACTTAAGGGCTGCTGCCAGGGTGAGATGGACGCAACCTTGAGAGAAGGACTCAGAATCACAGAATTCCATACAGGAATGCTGAATCACGGTAGAAAAGGAAAGCGATGATTGTCAACCATCCGCTAGTAATTAGTGGTTATTTGGTAAGAGGAGTACAATACTGAGGCATGAAGGGTATAAATTATGAAACCTCAAGGTTTGAATGCAGAATAAATGTATTGATGTTAGAGCTCGTGGCAAAAAGGGATCGGGCAGTGGTTTGTTGTTTGTTTATTGGATTACTGAACCAGGTCAAGGAATACGCTTTAAATGACTGAGCATATTGTCATGTGAATTTGAGAAATCCAATAGGATGAAAATATTGGATCAAATTCAGCCTGAACAGCCTCAGGTTTTTCAGACCCACTCTCTTAATCCATGCAAAATGAGGCAAGTGGATGAGCTTTCCTTTTACCATGAGGAAGCATCCCTCAGGAACTGGGACCTTTCCAAGCTCTGGCAGAGTGACCTCGTATCACGATCCGCTCAATACAAGAAGTCGTGATGGTTCCTTAACCGAATCTCAGAGTGCAAAAGAAATGGAGAACAAGTATTTATTCAAAATCAAAAGTACTTTTATTTGTTTTACAC
>NW_026625104.1:13123-14756 GCF_030028575.1 Malurus melanocephalus | reverse complement strand
GCTCTCAGGGCCCCAAGCAAGGCAGCAGCCAAGGGGCCAGCCCGGGCTGCCTGCAAACATGGTCCATCTGCCTCCGGCTCTTCTGCCACTCCCTGCTCTGCATGGCCCCTTGGACTCTGTCCAGTCCCCTCTGCTGCAAACCCCTTCTCCCAAATCCAGAAACCATTGGGCACCTCTGCTGGGGAAGGAAGGCCTTAATGATCTGGTCAAACCTCCTGCAAGGAAAGCCTGTCGCCTGATGGTCTCCCTGCTTCACCTCAGACCACCTCCCTTCTATTTGCTGTTTGTGGCATTTCACTCTTCTACCTCAATAAAGTTTTTCTTGCATCACAACCTCAGATGCCTCATACTTGCATGGATGTGGTATTGAAGGGGTTGTGAAACCTGTTTCACTGCATAGGAGAGTAGAAATTCAGAGTTCAGGCTTCTTCGGGAGAAGTTGTGGTTGCATATCAAGGAAACTTCTTTCATGGAGAGGGTTGTCATTCCTGACAGAAACTGCACATGGCAGTGGTGGAGCCATCATGCCTGCAGGGATTTAATGTCCCTCTGGATGTGGCCCTTCGGAACATGGGTTAGTGATGGCCTTTGTAATGCTGAGGAGCTCATTTGTCTGTAATTGT
This sequence comes from Malurus melanocephalus, assembly GCF_030028575.1. NCBI lineage: Eukaryota > Metazoa > Chordata > Aves > Passeriformes > Maluridae > Malurus > Malurus melanocephalus. The sequence goes on along the minus strand of NW_026625104.1, from coordinate 14,133 downwards.
ATCTTAAATTTAGATCTTCTGCAACAAAATGGTTTCTAAGGTCTGATCATTTTCTGTTAGATTTCATCGTCCTGTGTATAGAGTTTGACTCAATAGCAGGAGTCTTTTCCAGCTGAACTGACTCCATGGGTGTTGGTGCCTCATGTACAAGGAAGCAGAGGCGCAAGGGGAGCAGCAACAGAAGAGCAGTGAACCAGGGCCTTTGGAGCCTTGTGTTGTGACAAATGCCAAGGGCTGGGGCCACTTCTCTTGGAGGATTTGCTTGGAGCAAATGGAGCTTGGCTGAGCTCTGTGTGTGCTCTGTCCCAGTGACTCAGCCTGAGGAGGAGGCGAGAGCTGTGGCCGGGGTTTAATGTGACCCTTTTGCAAAACCTTTGATGCTCCTTCCCATTCGCTGCTCGCTGGGCATCCGATCCAGTCCGGGTGTCCTGAGAGTGCAGTGAATGTCCTGAAATGGCTGAGGGGCTGGGCCCAGTGATTGGCGATCAGGGGCACAAAATCCTAAGTCTCAAGGGAAGTAGGTCAAGAGTCACATCCATTGAGCCAACCCGGTTCAACATCCTCAACAATAACGTTGGCACTGGGACTGTTGCCCCTCAGAGGGCTGGAGGGGCTGATGCACTGGATGGCTGTGCCATCAGTGAGATAGACCTGGAGAATGAGGGTTAAAGGAATCTCCTGAAGTTCATGAAAGGGAAATGTTCTGCATCTGGACAGAAACAGCAGAGGGCCCCAAGTCATGCAGGGGGCTGAGAAGCTGAAAGCAGCTTTGTTTGTTGTTGTGCTGGTGGAGAACAAAGGGACCACAAAGCCCAAATCCTTTCCTGCCTCCAAATGGCATCACTGCTGCCCAGGACAGATCTGAGACAATTCCTGCCCTCAAGACAAGAGTGATGGCCCTTCGTTTCGGTAGAGCGCTGGTGGGGTCCCTTGTGCGGTGGTGGGGGCACTTCTGGGCTGCCCAGGGAATAAAGCACAAGGGCTTAGAGAAACAAAACCAGATCAGATAT
>NW_026625104.1:9968-11668 GCF_030028575.1 Malurus melanocephalus | reverse complement strand
GGGCTGTGGGGAGGCGTGAGGGCTGCTGAGGCTGGGGCGGAGCGTGCTGGCAGAGAGGGGCCAGGGGGGCAGGAGCAGGAGGGGCAGGGGCTTGAGGCTCACCTGGTTGTGGGCAGGAGCAGGAGGAGAAGGCGTGAGGAGAAGCGTGTGAGGGAGAGAGGCGCGGGGCCGGCTTTTATGCTGCTCCTGGAGGGGCGGGACAGCCTTGGCCCATGGCCTTGGGGCATTTTGCAGGCAGCAGCTCTTCCATGGCCCAGCCTGCTGAGTCATGATGCGATCAATGTTTTCCTTCTGACAATTCCTCACTGCTATGTCCTATTCCTGTGTTTGTGTCCATGTGACCTTGGTGGAACTTTTAATTGGGATTTGGTATTTGGAAGGATATGATTGCTTGATGTGTGTCTCAGGGATGGCTGAATAAACACACAGAGCCCAGCAGAGCTGCAATGTCCTCAGTGATGTCATTGTGTGGCACTGGTCTGCTGTGCTTTGTGGGTGCCTTGTGATGACTGGGTTCTGTTCCGTGCCACTGGATGTCCACAAGTCCTTGTGTTGCTCCCAGGAATGCTGAGGCAGCTGCTGATGCCCTGGGGAGGTCACTCTGCAATCACTTGTGTAAGATCAGCGCAGGTGGGAGCGCTTCGCATTGAATGAAATAGAGCTCATGGCCTTGTGTCTTGAATGTGATCAAGAAAGAGGATCTGGAAAATGAGAACCTGGTCAGGCTGACATTGTTCCACTGTTATGCTCTACTCGTATTGTGAAATTCACATGACAAGATAGTCTTGCATTTAATGTATTCTCTTTGACCTCATTCACAAATACAATAAACAACAAACGGGCACGATCCCCTTTTTCCCAAGCTGATCTTTGACGTCAATTCACTTATTCCGCATTCCAGCCACACCGTCTCATAACTTCTAACTCGTATGTCTCAATGTTTTGTTCCTGTCAACAAAACCCAGTAATTACTAACGGACATTCAGCAAGCTCCTCTTTCCCTCTTGGTCATGGTTTGGTTGTTCTTTGTGTAATTGTGCAATTCCATGTTCTGCTCCTGAGGCCGTGTGCATCTGGCCTTGGTGGAAAGTTTTAATCACGAGAATTAGAGACCAATGTGTTGTGTTTGATGCCGAATGTCACGACACATAGGGGATTAAACCATGGCTGAGGAGATTTGAGGTGTCATCAGCGAGGTCACACCATGCACATTGACAACATGTTCCATTTGCATTCTTGCCTCTCACCTTCTCCTCATCTAAAGGATACTCTATTCATGGAGTATCATCTAAAGGATGTTCCATCACTGTCATGGTCTCCCTGCACTGCATTTGGTCAATCACGTTGTCATGGTTTGGACTCTGGCCAAACACCAAGGCACGCGCAATGATTCCCCTGACCCCCAGGAGAGGTTAGGGGGGAGAGCAAAAACCCCAATTAACACCAAGATTTATGGCTTTTAGATAAGATTGAGAGAAAAAATTTCTATGTCACCTCAGGATCAGCTTGTTTTCCTCCATGGTTGGCACCACAACTTGCAAAGCACTTTCTTCTCCTCCTCTGTCTTCCTGACCTTGATGTCTCCATTTTTCCCACATCTCCTCACCCTTCCCCTCCATCCTCCCCTATGCAAGGTGGGCTGGGGCTACAAGCTAAAGCTAATGGCAGCTGCTGCGAACTAATTTGTTTGGAATTCTTCT
>NW_026625104.1:7360-8600 GCF_030028575.1 Malurus melanocephalus | reverse complement strand
ACCCTTCCCCTGTGCTGGTCACCCTGCCAGGACCCATCATGACCTCCTTCCCCCAGAACACCGCCGTCGGATCCACCTCCTCGGCTGCYGTKGGYASYGARCTCARTGYSCAGGGACAGCCCATCTCTGGGGGATTTGGTGGCTTTGGCTACGGCCTTGGCTATGGCCGTGGCTTTGGCTACGAGCTGGGCTGTGGCTATGGGCTGGGAGGCCTGGGCTGCTATGGCAGAAGGGGCTGCTACACCTGCTAAGGGCCCTCAGCACCACCCCTGACACCACCAGCTGAGGGCTCTTGCATCGGCCCCTGCAAGCAAAGCTCGTCAAATGATTGTTGCCTGACTGCTACCTCACACCGCATCCCTTCTTCTTCCTCTTGTCTCTTCATTCTTTTGCCTCAATAAAATTTTCCTGCATCATAGCCTTAAACAATTCCTCTTTTTTAGTTCCTATGGTCTCGCATCGTCACCCAGTGCATTCCATGGCTCAACAGGGCTTTGTGGAGTGTGGAACAATATCGTCCATAGCAAATAGGGTAAAAGAGCTGAATGAGAAATTTTGGCAGTGGAAGCAGAGGAGGGGGACGATCTTCTAGAACATGACACAAACCCATCACCTGACCCACCAAAATCTTGGATACATCAGTGCTCTCCTGTGTACTGCACTGCTGAAGTCACTCCATGTTAGCATGCACCTGACAAACTCTCTTCCCAACAGGACTCTTGAGCCTTTCCCACAAAAACACTCACAAAATCATCCATTTGGGCAGGAAGTCTGGAGTGCAAGTGCTTCAACTCCTCTGCTCAAGCAAGGTCAACAGGAGCAGGATTTCCAGCACCATGGACAGTTCACTGGTGGATCTGTCAGGACGGACACAGCGACGCCTCTTCCCCTCTATGGCCACTCTCACAATAAAAAATACTTGCCTTTTGGAAATCGCATTCCATCTGTTTTCCCTTGTGCCCCTGTCCTCTTGTCCTGCATGTCTGAGAAGAGCCAGGGTCCCTAGAATTGATTCCCTGCCATCAGGGATTTGCACACATAAATAACACCCCTCTGTCCAGCATTACTCCTCAAAGTCCATCCCTCTCAGTCCTCTTGGAAAGATTCTGCATCCCGTTCAATATCTGATCTGGTTTTGTTTCTCTAAGCCCTTGTGCTTTATTCCCTGGGCAGCCCAGAAGTGCCCCCACCACCGCACAAGGGACCCCACCAGCGCTCTACCGAAACGAAGGGCCATCAC
>NW_026625104.1:3214-4800 GCF_030028575.1 Malurus melanocephalus | reverse complement strand
AGTAATGCAATAAACAAACAACAAACCAGTGCCCGATCCCTTTTTGCCCTGATCTCTGGCATCAATTCCTGTATTCCTCATTCAGACTATAAGGGTTCATAACTTATATCCTGTAAGGGTTCATATTGTGTTCCTGTGAGCAAAACCCCATAATTAGTCATGGACAGTCAGCGTGATTCTCTTGCCTCCTCTGTTATGGGTCAGGTGTGTCTTTAAGGAATTCTGTGATTCCATGTGCTTCTCTAGAGGCCGTGTCTATCTGACCTTGGCGGCTGCTTTAAATTCTTTTAATTATGAGAATTACAGACCAAATCCTTTTGTTGATGGTTCATGTTAGGACAGGTAAAGATGTGACCAAAGCTTTAGGAAGTTGCGGTGTCATCACTGAGGTCGCCCTGCGGCTCTGCTGTGCCGTGGTTTGTGGGTATGTGGTGAGGAGTTGCCCCCAGGCTCTCTCAGCCCTTTCAGGCTGCTCTGGGCTCTGCTGGAGGTGTTGTCCCTTTGATCCCATTCCATCCTTCATCACGTTCCTCCCATCTGGCAAAGCCAAACACTGAACCCTGTTTTTCCCATTGGTTGCACTCTTTCGGTTTCTTCATGCCCTCTTGGCTTTAAGGTTGTGATGTCCAGGACCTTTTTGGGTTTTACTTGCACTGAGGTGTGAGGCCACTTCTCTGGGCCATGTCTGACCGTCACAAAGAGGATTTAGAGGTGACCCATGATTTTTGTAGAACATTGCATGATYCTCAACAAGCCAGGCAAGTCCAGGTTCTGCCCATGTCCAGCGTGGTGGCCTCAGAAGGGCTGTGCCCAGAGGCTTGTGGTCAGTGTCCCAAAGCGCAGATGGCAGCAAGTGCCCAGTGCTGTCACCCCAGAGCGGGATCCACTGGGCCAACACTGAAACCCGGAGTGGTGCTGGGCACCTGATGGAGTTCAGCAAGGGCAGCTGCCAAGGGCTGTTTTTTGTGGGAGGGTCAGCCCAGAGAGAATAAAATTTCTGTGTATGAGAGCAATTGTTTTGTTCAGAGAAAAACCCTTTGTGGTTGTGGTTGAGAAGAAATGGAGCAGGAGGTGTCCCTGTAGCATTGTACAGACAAAAGAGACCCAAAAATTCCATGGCTGGATTGGGAAAATGATTATGACCAATCAGGGAGAGATGACTGTTGCTATGTTGTGAGCAGTGGTGAGGTCCCATGGGAGGTGTTTTGGGGAGTGCTGGGCTCCTTAGTGTGAAGTTAAAGTGGATTTAGTGAATCAAAACAGTTGAGGGCCAGAAGGATCCTAAAGATTATGGAGGAACTTTTGTAGAGGAGTGTCTGAGAGAGCTGGGAGTGCCAGGGGACAATGCTGGACAGGGGTATGTGACCAGTGTGTGCAAATAAATCCCTGATGGCAGGGAATGAAGATGAGGAGCCTGGCTGTTCTCAGCAGTGTGGACATGGAGGACAAGAGTCCTTGGCCACMGGTGAAAACAGATGGAATTCCATGGGCAAAGGAGGGAAGCATTTGWCAGTGTGAGTTTGTTCACAAAGTGGAAAATCGGGTGGTGTTTCTGTTGTGGGAGATCCAACGCTGAACTGTCCACG
>NW_026625104.1:0-1125 GCF_030028575.1 Malurus melanocephalus | reverse complement strand
GCGGAGCGTGCTGGCAGAGAGGGGCCAGGGGGGCAGGAGCAGGAGGGGCAGGGGCTTGAGGCTCACCTGGTTGTGGGCAGGAGCAGGAGGAGAAGGCGTGAGGAGAAGCGTGTGAGGGAGAGAGGCGCDGGGCCGGCTTTTATGCTGCTCCTGGAGGGGCGGGACAGCCTTGGCCCATGGCCTTGGGGCATTTTGCAGGCAGCAGCTCTTCAATGGCCCAGCCTGCTGTGTCATGAGCTGGGGAGTGTTTTCCTTCATGCAAATCTGCACTTTCATGTCCTTCCCTTGAGGCCCTGTCCTTGTCCTTGGTGGTGGCACTTCTCAATTTTGAGAATTAGAGAGCAGTGTGTGGTTGTTGGTGTTGCGTGTCATGACACGTAGAAGATTTGATCAAAGCTGAGGAGATCTGACGGGTTTTGCGTGGTCACACCATGATATAATGGGAACATTTCCCATTTGCATTCTTGTCCTCTGCTTTAAAGAACTCCCAGCTCTCTTAGTTTCTCCCTGTTTTAAGGACAGTCCAGTCCCCAACCTTCCAGGCCCAGCCCTACAGACCCTCCTCAGGCCACCACGCTGGGCACTGAGACTGGACTGTCCTGCATGGTTGTTGAGAACCATGCAATCCTCGCCTCCAAAACTCTGGGCAAATCCCAAATCCTCTTTCTGATAATCAAAGTTAACCCAGAGCAGTGACATCACTCCTTGAGACTCAGCTAAAGTGTCAGATCCAAAAAATCTGAAGTATCCAAACCTTACAGACAAGAGGGACACCGAGACACCCACACATCATGACCAGGGGGAAAGGAGGTTTCTCCTGTCAGGCTTTGCCAAATGGGAAAATTGCAAGGAGGGAAGAAATGGGGTGGAAGGGCCAACACCTCTCTCCTGGGGAACAGCTGCAGAGCCCAGAGCAGCCTGACAGAGCTGAGAGAGCCTGGGGACAAATCGCCACAACACACCCACAAACCACGGCACAGCAGAGACGCAGGACGACGTCAGTGCTGACACCACAACTCTCCAAGGCTTTGGTCACGTCTGCATCCTGCACCCACAACACCAGAATTTGGTCCCTAATTCTCACACTTAAGGGSTGCTGCCAGGGTGAGATGGACGCAACCTTGA
>NW_026625103.1:18022-19642 GCF_030028575.1 Malurus melanocephalus | reverse complement strand
AGGTAAAACCCTTTTTATCCCCTTAAATATCTGTGTCATTATTAAAAACCGGCCTTTCGAGGCAACACGTCCCCAAATGTCCCCAAAGATGGGGAAATTGTCACCACATTGATCTCACAGGAGCTGCTGAACGATGACTGCACCACGGGCAGCGGTTCGGGGCTGCCTTTCCTGGTGCAGAGAACGGTGGCTCGGCAGATCACGCTGATGGAGTGCGTGGGTGAGTGACCGAGGAGAGGGGACAATGTCCCCGGGGTGTCACATTCCAGGGGTGTTTGGGTGGTGGCACCGCAGGTTCAACACCAGGAGAGGGGTTGGACCCAAAGAAAACGCAAAACTGACCCCAAATTCTCTCCCTGAGCTGTTGTACGTGGGATTTGGTGCCCTGGGGATGGAATATCCCAGGAATTTGGTACCCCGGGGATGGAATATTCCAGAAATGTGGTTCCCCAGGGTGGTGGTACCACACGGATGTGCTCTCCTGGGATTGTGAGCCCTGTGGATACACAGGATACTCACCCACACGGGGTTTTGGGGGACACCAAGTGACACAGTGCTCCAGGTTTTGGGGACACCGAGTGACACGCTGCTCTGGGTTTTCGGGGACACTGAGTGACACGGTGCTCTGGGTTTTGGGGTGACACGGTGCTCTGGGTTTTGGGGACACAGAGTGACACGGTGCTCTGGGTTTTGGGGTGACACGGTGCTCTGGGTTTTGGGGTGACACGGTGCTCTGGGTTTTGGGGACACAGAGTGACACGGAGCTCCGGGTTTGGGGGTGACACGGTGCCCTGAGTTTTTAGGGACACCAAGTGACACGGTGCTCCGTGTTTTGGGGGTGACACAGTGCTGTGGATTTTGGGGTGACACACTGCTCTGAGTTTTTGGGGACATCGAGTGACACGATGCTTCGGGTTTTGGGGGACACGGCATAACACAGTGCTCCAGGTTTTGGGGTGACACGGTGCCCTGAGTTTTTAGGGACACCAAGTGACACGGTGCTCCGTGTTTTGGGGGTGACACAGTGCTCTGGATTTTGGGGGACACGGTGCTCCGGGTTTTGGGGGACACTGAGTGACACGGTGCTCTGGATTTTGGGGACACCGAGTGACACAGTGCTCCGGGTTTGGGGGTGACACGCTGCTCTGGGTTTTGGGGACACCGAGTGACACAGTGCTCTGGGTTTTGGGTGACTCGGTGCTCTGGATTTTGGGGACACCGAGTGACACAGTGCTCTGAGTTTTTTGGGGGACACCGACTGACACAGTGCTCTGGGTTTTGGGGACACAATGTGACTCGGTGCTCCGGGTTTTGAGGGTGACATGCTGCTGTGAATTTTGGGGTGACACGCTGCTCTAAGATTTTGGGGACACCGAGTGACACGGTGCTCCGGGTTTTGGGGACACCGAGTGACACGGTGCTCCAGGTTTTAGGGGTGACACGGTGCTCCAGGTTTTTTGGGGACACCAAATGACACGCTGCCACATCCACATCAGGTAAAGGACGCTACGGCGAGGTCTGGCGCGGCGTGTGGCACGGCGAGAGCGTGGCCGTGAAGATTTTCTCCTCGCGGGACGAGCAGTCGTGGTTCCGCGAGACCGAGATCTACAACACCGTCCT
>NW_026625103.1:13701-15939 GCF_030028575.1 Malurus melanocephalus | reverse complement strand
CGGATCCATAATCCCATTTTTTTTTTTTTTTTCATTTTTTGCAGGTTTTATCGGGCGACCGTGAGGGCTGAAAAATCAGGGGCAGCTCTGTGGTGGATCCATAATCCCATTTTTATTTTTTTTTTTTTAATTTTTTCCAGGTTTTATCAGGCGACCATGAGGGGCTGAAAGATCGGGGGCGGATCCATAATCCCATTTTTTTGTCATTTTTTCCAGGTTTTATCGGGCGACCCTGAAGGGCTGAAAAGTCGGGGGCAGCTCCTTGGTAGATCCATAATCCCATTTTTTTTTTTCTTTTTCATTTTTTCCAGGTTTTATCGCCTCTGATATGACCTCCAGGAATTCCAGCACGCAATTGTGGCTCATCACCCACTACCACGAGAACGGCTCGCTCTACGATTTCCTGCAGAGGACGGCGCTGGATGTGGAAACGTGCCTGGGTTTGGCTTCCTCCATCATCTGCGGGCTCGTCCACCTCCACGTGGAGATTTTCGGCACGCAGGGCAAGCCGGCCATCGCCCACCGCGACCTGAAAAGCAGGAATATCCTGGTGAAAAGCAACCGGCAGTGCTGCATCGCCGACCTGGGTGAGGTGGAGGGGTGGGGTGTGGGATCCTGGGAATGGGGGGGATACCCCTGGAATGAGGTATCCCGGGAATGGGGTACCCTGGGCATGTGATATCCTGGGGATGTGATATTCCAGGGATGTGGTACCCTGGGGATGAGGTACCCCGGGAATGGGGTACCCTGGGGATGAGGTATCCTGGGAATGGGGTATCCCAGGGACAGGGTTCTCCAGGGTTGTAGAACCCCACAAATGTGATATTCCAGGGATGTGGTACCCTGGGGATGAGGTATTCAGGGAAGGGGGGGGACACTCCATGGGTGTGGTACCCTGGGGATGAGGTACCCCGGGAATAGGGGGGACAGCCCGGGGATGAGGTACCCTGGGAATGAGGTATCCCGGGAATGGGGTACCCAGGGGATGTGATATCCCAGGGATGTGATATTCCAGGGATGTGGTACCCTGGGAATGAGGTATCCTGGGAATGGGGGGGACACCCCAGGAGTGTGGTACCCTGGGGATGAGGTATCCCAGGAATGTGATATTCCAGGGATGTGGTACCCCAGGGATGTGGTATCCCGGGGATGGGGTACTCCAGGGGATATTCCAGGGATGTGATGCCCTGGGGATGAGGTATCCTGGGAATGGGGTACCCTGGGAATGAGGTACCCCGGGAATGGGGGGGACACCCCGGGGGTGTGGTACCCTGGGGATGAGGTATTTTGGGGGTGTGATATCCCGAGGATGAGGTATCCTGGGGATGTGGTATCCTGGGAATGTGGTACCCTGGGGATGTGATATCCCGGGGATGTGATATTCCAGGGATGTGATGCCCTGAAGATGAGGTATCCCAGGAATGGGGTACCCCAGTGATGAGGTATCCTGGGAATGTGGTATCCCAGGGACAGGGTGATCCAGGAATGTGATATCCCAGGGATGTGATATTCCAGGGATGGGGTACCCTGGGGATGAGGTATCCCGGGAATGGGGTACCCTGGGGATGTGATATTCCAGGAATGTGATATTCCAGGAATGTGGTACCCTGGGGATGAGGTGTCCCGGGAATGGGGTACCCCAGGGATGAGGGGGACACCCGGGGGTGTGCTATCCTGGGGATGAGGTATCCTGGGAATGGGGTACTCCAGGGACAGGGTTCTCCAGGAATGTGGTACCCAGGGGATGTGATATTCCATGGATGTGGTACCCTGGAGATGAGGTATCCCGGGAATGGGGTATCCCAGGGACAGGGTGATCCAGGGTTGTGGAACCCCACAAATGTGATGTTCCAGGGATGTGGTACCCTGGGGATGTGATATTCCAGGGATGTGATGCCCTGGGGGTGAGGCATCCCAGGAATGTGGTACCCCAGGGACAGGGTTCTCCAGGAATGTGGTAGCCAGGGGATGTGATATTCCAGGGATGTGGTACCCTGGGAATGAGGTATCCTGGGAATGGGGTACCCTGGGAATGAGGTACCACAGGAATTGGGGGACACCCCGGGGGTGTGGTACCCTGGGAATGGGGTACCCTGGGGATGAGGTATCCCGGGAATGGGGTACCCCAGTGATGAGGTATCCCGGGAATGTGGTATCCCAGGGACAGGGTGATCCAGGGATGTGATATCCCAGGGGTGTGATATTCCAGGGATGTGATATTCCAGGGATGTGATATTC
>NW_026625103.1:8263-12711 GCF_030028575.1 Malurus melanocephalus | reverse complement strand
GGTATCCCGAGAATGGGGGGACACTCCGGGGGGTGTGGTACCCCAGGGATGAGGTATCCTGGGAATGGGGTACCCTGGGGATGAGGTATCCCGGGAATGGGGGGGACACCCCGGGGGTGTGGTACCCTGGGAATGGGGTATCCTGGGGATGAGGTATCTTGGGGGTGTGGTACCCCAGGGATGAGGTATCCCGGGAATTGGGTACTCCAGGGGCAGGGTGCTCCAGGAATGTGGTACCCAGGGGATGTGATATTCCATGGATGTGGTACCCTGGGGATGAGGTATCCCAGGAATCGGGTACCCCAGGGATGAGATATCCCAGGAATGTGGTACCCTGGGGATGAGGTATCCAGGGAATGGGGTGCCCTGGGGATGAGGTATCCAGGGAATGAGGTACCCTGGGGATGAGGTATCCCGGGAATGGGGTACTCCAGGGACAGGGTTCTCCAGGAATGTGGTACCCAGGGGATGTGATATTCCATGGATGTGGTGCCCTGGAGATGAGGTATCCCAGGAATGTGGTACCCTGGGAATGACATATCCTGGGAATGGGGTGCCCTGGGGATGAGGTATCCTGAGAATGGGGTACCCTATGGACAGGGTTCTCCAGGGTTGTGGAACCCCACAAATGTGATATTCCAGGAATGGGGTACCTTGGGGATGAGGTATCCCGGGAATGGGGTACTCCAGGGAAGCGTGCTCCAGGAATGTGGTACACAGGGGATGTGATATCCCAGGGATGTGATATTCCAGGGGTGTGGTACCCTGGGGATGAGGTATCCTGGGAATGGGGTGCCCTGGGAATGAGGCATCCCGGGAATGTGGTACCCCGGGAATGAGGTACCCCAGGAATTGGGGGACACCCTGGGGGTGAGGTATCCCGGGAATGGGGTACTCCAGGGACAGGGTTCTCCAGGAATGTGGTACCCTGGGGATGTGATATCCCAGGGATGTGATGCCCCAAAGATGTGATATTGTGGGACTGTTGGTACCCTGGGGTTGGAATATCCCAGGGATGGGGTACCCTGGGGATGAGGTATCCTGGGAATGGGGCACTCCCAAGGACAGGGTGCTCCAGGGTTGTGGAACGGAACCCCACAGATGTGACATTCCAGAGCTGTAGAACCCTGGGGATGTGATATTCCAGGGATATGATGTCCCAGGGTGGTGGGACCCCACAGGTGTGATATTCCAGGGATGTGGTACCCTGGGGATGGAATATTCCAGGGATGTGATGCTCCAGGGACGGGGTGATCCAGGGTTATGGAACCCCGGAGATGTGATATTCCAGGGGTGTGAAACCCCAAAGATGTGATGCCCCAGGGATGTGGAACCCCAAAGATGTGATATTCCAGGTTTGTGGAACTCTGGGGATGGAATATCCCAGAAATGCGCTGCCCCAGGCACTGGCCCACAAATGTGCTGTCCTGTTTTTTGTTTTTTGTTTTTTGGTTTTTTTTTTTTTTTGATCCCCATGGATGCAGCACCGACCAGGGCCGGTATCCCAGCATTTCACAGTCCAAACTGACCACCTTAAAAACCTTTCCCATCCCAAAAAAAACAATTCCTCAATCTCTCTCTGCCCCCAGGCCTGGCCGTGATGCACTCCCAGGGCAGCGATTACCTGGACATCGGCAACAACCCGCGGGTGGGCACCAAGCGCTACATGGCCCCGGAGGTTCTGAGCGAGCARATCCGCACCGACTGCTTCGAATCCTACAAAAAAACCGATATTTGGGCATACGGGCTGGTTCTCTGGGAAATCACCCGGCGGACGGTGGTGAACGGTGAGCAGCTCCCCGAACCGCCGGCTCCGCTCGCTGCCGGCTCCCTCCTTCCCTCGTTGCTTTATTTATTTTTTTTATTTTTTTTCCTCTTTTTCCTTCGCCCAGAAGATTAGCTGTAAATTATAAACACTGTAATCTAGTGTCAGCACCCGGCTCCCTGATTAAAGGGCCCATTAGACTCAATCAGCGCTTTGTTTGTTCAGCGCTGATTAGAAAACAAGCGGCTCCGAGCGAGCGCTGCTGCCTGGAAAGCGGCCACGGGCTCGGACCTCCGGMCGCGGGGTTTGGCTCGGCAGCTCCGCTCTGGGACAAAAAAAAAGTCCTCGAAATCTGGGGATGAACCTAATTGAGGCTGCCTGGCCAGCGCTGCTCATCACGGCAAAATCCATTAGAAGTATTAATTAATTGGTGGGCGCTGGCGGGTGGGGGAGGGAGGTCCCCCCAGGCGAAGTCTGGTTGGGATAATCTCATTTACCGCCCCTCAGATTACACATTTAGTGCGAATTAACCCAGTCGTGCTGGGTTTAACCCTTCCAGGGTCCCTCACTCAGCAGGAAATTTGGGATGGGGGACTCAGAGGGGTGGGGGTCACCCCTTGGGGTGCAGGGAGCTGATGGGGACTCGCGGCTTCCCAAAGATATTAAATCCCACGGGGACACGGACATATGGAGGCAGTAAGCAGAGATTAGCTGGGCCAGCTGGCACAGTGACCACCAGGTGCTGAGTGGAGGTGGCCACAGTGCCATGGGTGGTATCGGTGCTGGTGCTGGAGCTGGAGCTGGAACTGGAGCTGATATTTATGGTGGAGATGGTGCTGGACCAGTGCCAGGGCTCGTGTCAGAGCTGATATTTATGGTGGAGATGGTGCTAGAGCTGGAGCTGGAGTAGAACTGGAGCTGATATTCATGGTGGGGCTGGAGCTGGAGCTGGAGCTGATATTTGTGGTGGGATTGGTGCTGAACCAGTGCCAGAGCTGGTATCGGTGCTAGAGCTCAAGATGGAGCTGGAGCTGGTATTTATGGTGGGGATGGTTCTGGACCAGTGCTGGTGCGGGTGCTGTAGCTGATATTCACGGTGGAGCTGGTGCTGGATCAGTGCCAGGGCTGGTATCGGTGCTGGAGCTGATATTCATGGTAGAGATGGTGCTGGACCAGTGCCAGGGCTGGAGGTGGAGCTGGAGCTGATATTCATGGTGGGACTGGTGCTGGACCAGTGCCAGAGACGGTGTTGGTGCTGGAGCTGGAGCTGATATTTATGTTGGAGATGGTACTGGACCAGTGCTGGGGCTGGTGTCGGTGCTAGAACTGGTCCTGGAGCTGATATTCATGGTGGAGATGGTGATGAACCAGTGCCAGGGCTGGAGCTGGAGCTGATATTCACAGTGGGGTTGGTGCTGGACCAGTGCCAGAGCTGGTGTTGGTGCCAGAACTGGTGCTGGGGCTGATATTCATGGTGGAGATGGTACTGGATCAGTGCCGGGGCTGATGCTGGAGCTGGAGCTGATATTTATGGTGGGCTGGTACTGGACCAGTGCCAGGGCCGGTCCTGGAGCTGATATTCATGGTCGAACTGTTGCTGGACCAGTGTTGGGGCTGGTACTGGATCAGTGCCAGGATTGGTGCTGGAGCTGATATTCATGGTGGAACTGTTGGTGGACCAGTGCTGGGTCTGGTGTCAGTGCTGGAGCTGATATTCATGGTGGAGATGGTGATGAACCAGTGCCAGGGCTGGTGATGGAGCTGGGGCTGATATTCATGGTGGGACTGGTGCTGAACCAATGCCAGGGCTGGTATCGGTGCCAGAACTGGTGCTGGAGCTGATATTCACGGTGGGGCTGGTGCTGGACTGGTATCAGTGCAGGTGTTGGAGCTGATATTCATGAAGGGATTGGTGCTGAACCAGGACCAGGGCTCATGCTGGAGCTGGACTTGATATTTATGGTGGAGATGGTGCTGGGCCAGTGCCAGGGCCAGTGCTAGACCTGGAGCTAGTCCTGGAGCTGATATTCATGGTGGGATTGGTGCTGGACCAGTGCTGGGGCTGATGCTGGAGCTGGACCTGATATTTATGGTGGAGGTGGTACTGATCAGTGCCAGGGTCGGTGCCAGAGCTCATATTCATGGTGGGACCGATGCTAGACCAGTGCCAGGGCTGGTGTTAGAACTGGAGCTGATATTCATGGTGGAGATGGTTCTGGACCAGTGCCAGGGCTGGTATTGGTGCCAGAGCTGGTGTCAGAGCTGATATTCATGAAGGGACTGGTGCTGGACCAGTGCCAGGGCTGGTGCCACTCTTGGATCCACCAGCGGTCCCAGAGCCAGCCCCAGACCCCACTCCCACCTCCCCACATGTCCAGATGAGTCTCATCCCACCGGCGATTCCCCCCAAGGCAGGGAGCAGCTCGGCCGTGCCGGACCCTCCGAACACCCCAAGATGTTCAGAATGGGGTTGAACCCCTCACTTTTTCCCCATCCTCACCCCATCCCCATCCCCCAGGAATCGTGGAGGAGTACCGCCCGCCCTTCTTCGACGCCGTGCCCAGCGACCCCAGCTTCGAGGACATGAAAAAGGTGGTGTGTGTGGACCAGCAGACCCCTGTGATCCCCAACCGCCTCTTCTCCGACTCGGTGAGTCCCGGGCGAGCCGTTCCCTTCCCAACCC
>NW_026625103.1:4236-5836 GCF_030028575.1 Malurus melanocephalus | reverse complement strand
ATGGTTTGGGATGCTCAGCCCTGGTTTTGGGGTGCCCTATTGGGATTTTGGGATGCTCAGCCTGGGTTTGGGGTGCCCTGCCCAAGATTTGGAGTGCCCTACCTGGAGTTTGAGGTGCTCATCCTGGTTTGGGGTGCCCTGCCCATTGTTTGGGGTGCCGTACCCTGGGTTTGGGGTGCCCTACTCATGGTTTGGGGTGCCCTACTCATGGTTTGGAATGCTCAGCCCTGGGTTTGGGGTGCCCTATTGGGAGTTTGGGATGCTCAGCCTGGTCTGAGGTGCTCAGCCTGCGATTTTGGGTGCCCTGCCTGGAGTTAGGGATGCTCAGCCTGGTTTGGGGTGCCCTGCCCATTGTTTGGGGTGCCGTACCCTGGGTTTGGGGTGCCCTACCCATGGTTTGGGGTGCTCAGCCCTGGGTTTGGGGTGCCCTATTGGGAGTTTGGGATGCTCAGCCTGGTCTGACGTGCTCAGCCTGCGATTTTGGGTGCCCTACCTGGAGTTAGGGATGCTCAGCCTGGTTTGGGGTGCCCTACTCATGGTTTGGGGTGTCCTGCCCAGGGTTTGGATGCTCAGCCTGGTTTGGGGTGCCCTGCTCATGGTTTGGGGTGCCCTGCTCAGGGTTTGGGATGCTCAGCCCTGGGTTTGTGGCACCCTACACAGAGTTTGGGATGCTCAGGCTGCGGTTTGGGGTGTTCAGATCATGTTTTGGGGTGCCCTACCCATGGTTGGGGGCACCCTGCCCAGGGTTTGGGGTGCTCAGCCTGGTTCGGGGTGCCCTCCCGGGATTTGGGGTGCCCTACCCATGGTTTGGGGTGCCCTACCCATGGTGGCTCAGTCCCCACCATGCCCTGACTGTCCCAGCAGCATTGCACACTCACACTCACACATTGAACACGCACACGCACAAATCACGCTTGCACATGTATCGTGCACACCTGCACACACAAATCATGCTTGAACACACATGGTGAATGTTTGCACACGCATTTTGCCTGAGCACACGCAGACATCAGGCACGTATGCACACATATCATGTTTAAACACACACATCATGCTTGAACACGCTCAATTCACACACATCGTACATAACTGCACAGAAAAATAAAACCTGAACACGCAAATCACACATTTGTGACCACACAGCACACATGCTTGCACACACGTGTTTAAACACACACATCATGCTTGAACACGCTCAATTCACACACATCATACATAACTGCACACAAAAATAACACCTGAACATGCAAATCACACGTTTGTGACCACACAGCACACATGTTTGCACACACACCATGCATGCACACAGATCATGCAGGCTTGAACATGCACAGATCATTCTTGAACACGTGCACACCATGCATGTGCACACAGCTCATGCCTGAACATAGGTCATACGTGGTTGCACAAACATGGCGTGGGTGCCATAAGCACACCAGGGATGCACACACGTGTGCCACGTGTGATTAGAAAACATGGATTGTGTTTGCTTGAACATGCATATCATGCATGTGAACAGATTATGCAGGAGTGCACACAAAAAATCAGGTGTGCACATGTATCACACACACGTCACATGCACCACACACACGTCACACAC
>NW_026625103.1:0-1293 GCF_030028575.1 Malurus melanocephalus | reverse complement strand
TCCCCGCCGCTCCCCGCCGGCCTCCTGCTCGCCCTGCTCCTGCTCCTGACCGGCCCGCTCGGTGAGGCCCGCGGTGAGTGAACGGCGGCCCGCACCGGGCACAACATGGCGGCGCCCCCGCCCCCGCCGTGAGGGGAACGGGGAGGACCGGGGAGGGGTCGTGAGGGGGAGAGGGGGGCGATGGCGGGGGGAAGCGGCGGGGAGGCGATGCTGAGGGGTTGAGGGCAGCGGGGAAGGGTTCGGGGCCTGTCTGGGGCTGGCGGTGACGGGCGGTTGTGGGGCAAGGTGGGCGGCTGTGGGACGGGCGAGTGAGGGGTGAGGCTGAGGGTAAATCTGAGAGGGGTTTGGGGGAGAATAAAGATGGTGAGAGAGAGCTGGAGGTGCGAGGAGGCCCTGGGGGCGGGGAGACACAGGGGTGGGTGTTTTCAGGGTTGCGAGAAGGATTTTTTGGGGGGATTCAAGGGATGGGGGAGGCGAGAGGTTTGGAGGGGTCTGGAGGTGCCCTCAAGGCTGTGAGGAGGCTCCTGAGGGGTTTGGGGTGGGGAAGAGACATAAGGACGGTTGTTTCATGATGAAGAGAATGATTTGGGGAGGGGGATCCATGGGATTGGGGGTCYTGAAAGTGAGGAGGACTCTGAAGGCATCAAGGATTTGTGTTGGACATTTGAGGGGGCTCAAAATGCCCTTTTACAGGGTAAAAAGATTCTCAGAGCTGTTTTGGGGCAGTCATTTTACCCCACTGAGGGGATGTGGGGTGTCAGAGAGGCAGCAGCAATTGGGGCTGGGGGTCCTGTGGTGCCTCCTCTGAAGGAGCCTATTCTCACCTCGGGAAGAGATTTTTTTTTTTTTTGGAAAGATTTCTTGGGAAGAAACCTTCAGCCTGGTTTCAGGGGATAACCATGGAAACTGGGATTTGTGGGCTTTTCCCAGAGGATGAATTTGGGGGGTCTCAGAGGTGTTYTGAGGAAGAACGGAGGAGCGGATCAGCTCAAGGTGGGAGTGGGAAGTGCCACGGTGTTGTTGTGGAATTTTTGGAGTTTATGTCCCATCCTTGAGGGAAATGGGCAGCCCCATTTACCCCAGAGATCACAGCATGTCTGTAACATCCAACCCCCCGGAATCTGCATTTTGGGGCTTTTAAGGAAACCTTTCCCTACCCTGAGCTTCTGTATTAGAACAACTGTAAATATTTGTTTGGAGGGAGGTGAGGGAGGAAAAACTCTTTGTGTCAGTTGTTTGTTCTGTGTTGATCCATTTCCTTTACCTGGTTTTGCTGCTTCGGGTTGGGGGGAA